>NW_024609821.1:350000-362500 GCF_018296145.1 Oncorhynchus tshawytscha
CTCCCCCCACTTTCTCTCTCTCTCTCTCTCTCTCTCTCTCTCTCTCTCTCTCTCTCTCTCTCTCTCTTTCTCTCTCGTTCTCGCTCTCGCTCTCTCTCTCTCTCTCTCTCTCTCTCTCTCTCCTTCAGAGAAATCAGGGAGCCAAGTGCAGGCATTTAATGAGGGCTGGATGACATTTACTTTCCCTCCTCCACCCATCCTCCTCTCCTCACCTCTCCAGGAACGTCAGAAGAGCAGCTATCAGACGGGAACGTGAAGGAGAGGAATGAAGATACTGAACACAAACACATGCATGCACGCACACACACAAGTGATTCAGCAAGTGATGCTATAATAATGCCACTTAAATTTACATATCTCACATTATATATGTATCATATTATATATTATCATATGTATATACTGTATTTTATACCGTCTATTGCACCTTGCCTATGCCGCTCTGTCATTGCTCATCCATATATATGTATGTATATATACTTATCCCATTCCTTTACTTAGATTAGTGTGTATTAGGTAGTTGTTGTGTAATTGCAGATACTGCAGGTAGTTGTTGTGTAATATACAGATATACACTGTACACATTATGTGTGTGTGTTTTCTTGTGTCTGTTGCTCTGTGTCTGCTGAAGCTCTTGATCATTCAGTGGATTGTCGGACTAATGAGCCTATTAAACTAACCAAGATCATTTTACTCTGTCTCTCTCTCTCTCTCTCTACCTCTGTCTCTCTCCCTCTCTCCCTCCCTCTCTGTCTCTCTCTGTCTCTCTCCCTCTCTCTCTGTCTCCCTCCATCTATCTCTCTCTCTCCCTCCCTCACTCACTCTCTCTGTCTCTCTCTCTCTCATTTTCTCTCACAATCTCTTTCTATCTATCTCACTCATTCAGTCTCTCGCACTCTCTTTCTCTCCCTCTCTTTCTCTGTCTCTCTCTATCCCTCCTTTTCTCTCTCTTTGTCTCTTCTGCTGTTTCTTGCTTTCATTTGAAATCACCCAACCACAGCTGTATTTGTAGATGCTCATCAAGAAGTTGAACTGAACATAATCTTAAACTGACAGACAGTATTCCTATTACTTTTCCTTTCAAATGATGTAACTGTGTTGTCTTCACACACAAGAGAAGGACTTCTTGTAAGGGATTTCCTCCTCTTCTTCCGAAGAGGAGAGGCGAAACGGATCAGAGGACCAATATGCGGCGTGGTAAGTGTCCATGGTTCTTTTAATATGTAAATGTACACATGAACACTACAAAACAATAAACATGGAACGTGTGAAACCCTAAACAGTCCTATCTGGTGCAAAGACAGAGACAGGAACAAACACCCACAAACACACAGTGACACCCAGGCTACCTAAGTATGATTCTCAATCAGAGACAACTAATGACACCTGCCTCTGATTGAGAACCATACTAGGCCGAAACATAGAAAACCCCAAATCATAGAAAATCAAACATAGACTGCCCACCCAACTCACGCCCTGACCATACTAACTAAATACAAAACACAGGAAATAAAGGTCAGAACGTGACACTTCTCCCAAAATGGCACCATATCCCCTATATAGTGCACTACTTTGACCAGGGCCCATAAGTCTCTGGTCAAAAGTAGTGCACCATATAAAGACTAGGTTGCCGTTTGGGACGCACACAAGGAGGGGTGTGAGAGGCGCTGTCTCTACTTAGTGGAACAACGTGTCGAGCCCCAAGACTGATCTGGAATAATTAAACATGAAATAGCCATTAGCTAAGCATCTCAGGTTAAGCCTTAAAACTCTATGGGTCAATGAAGTTAGGCTGTTAGAGGTCTACTGTAGTGGAGAGGACAGGACTTTAGATTTGGGAGCAGAGTTCCAGGAGCATCAATAATGTTGGACTCCCACCCATCCCCCTTGGTGTGTGTGTGTGTGTGTGTGTGTGTGTGTGTGTGTGTGTGTGTGTGTGTGTGTGTGTGTGTAGCAGTGTGTGTAGCAGTGTGTGTAGCAGTGTATGTGTCTGTGTCTGCATTTTTGTCTTTGTGTGCGTGAGTTCATGTCTCTGTATTGTGTGTGTGTGTGTGTGGGTGTGTATCGGAGTGTAACACTGCTCAGTATGCAAGTATACTACCCTCTACTTTCCCACAGGTCAGGGGATGATGCACTCAAAGCTTACGGGTCAAAGGTCATGTAGGCCTATAGTGTGACATCATGACAGCCCAGAAAGGTCACCTGAGGTCAGGGCTGAGGAGGGGAGGACACTGACATGACAAAAAGACCCCAGATATATATAGAAAAGGCCCCAATGAAAGGAGGGAGAGAGGGAACAAAGAGTGAAGGAATGAAGGGAGAATTGAAGAGAGAAAGAGAGAGAGAGAGGTTGGAGGAATGAAGGGAGAATTGAAGAGAGAAAGAGAGAGAGAGGTTGGAGGAATGAAGGGAGAATTGAAGAGAGAAAGAGAGAGAGAGAGGTTGGAGGAATGAAGGGAGAATTGAAGAGAGAGAGAGAGAGAGAGGTTGGAGGAATGAAGGGAGAATTGAAGAGAGACAGAGAGAGAGAGGTTGAAGGAATGAAGGGAGAATTGAAGAGAGAAAGAGAGAGAGGTTGAAGGAATGAATGGAGAATTGAAGAGAGACAGAGAGAGAGAGAGGTTGAAGGAATGAAGGGAGAATTGAAGAGAGAAAGAGAGAGTGAAGGAATGTTTCCAGATCGTCAGCTGTTCTGGTGACCTTATGGAAATGAGGAAGGAATTATTTTGACATAGCTACATATCTCAGGCTGCGATGTCAAAGAGGGAATCTGGGATTCAACAAATAGACAAACAGTCACACTTCCAGAAGCTATATAGCTCACACTTTATTAGGATTGTCCAGATTTTCCATCTGTTAAGGTTAAGGTTAGGGTTAGGGTTAGGGTTAGGGTTAAGGTTAAGGTTAGGGTTAGGGTTAGGTTTAAGGTTAAGGTTAAGGTTAGGGTTAGCGTTAGCGTTAGGGTTAGGGTTAAGGTTAAGGTTAAGGTTAAGGTTAGGGTTAGGGTTTGGGTTTAGAATAAGGGTTGAGGTTAGGGTTAGGGTTAGGGTTAAGGTTAAGGTTAGGGTTAGGGTTAGGGTTAGGGTTTAGGGTTAGGGTTTTAGGGAAGGTTAAGGTTAAGGTTAGGGTTAGGGTTAGGGTTAGGGTTAGGGTTAAGGTTAAGGTTAGGGTTAGGGTTAGGGTTAAGGTTTAGAATAAGGGTTAAGGTTAGGGTTAGGGTTAGGGTTAGGGTTAGGGTTAGGGTTAGGGTTAGGGTTAAGGTTAAGGTTAAGGTTAGGGTTAGGGTTAAGGTTAAGGTTAGGGTTTGGGTTAACTTTAGGTTTAGGGTTAGGGTTAATGTTAAGGTTAGGGTTAGGGTTTGGGTTTGGGTTAGGTTAAGGTTAAGGTTAAGGGTTAGGGTTAGGGTTAACCCTAACCCGAGCCCGTACGGGAGTTGTAGCGATGAGACAAGACAGTACCTACTAAGAATGGATAGTTCAGAGTAACATTCAGCAATGTTGTTATAGAGTAGATGTTTCGGTGGTTGTCGGTCTTCGCGTTCACGGGTACATCATTTCTAGCTGCAGACTAGTAATCAGTATCGAAGAGTAGCTCTTATTCTGTCGGATCGATAGTCTCAGAGTTTAACCACGTGGTATGGTTAAAAGATTCAGCAATCTACTCAAACCTTAACTCCCTCTGTGATGAGGTACTGGTCTACAACCTTAGCCCTCTCGTGGTTATCGAGGTAAGCTGGTCTGACGATAAATTCCCAAGGTGGGGATTATATTCGGAAGAGCAGAAAGGGGCTGTCCCATATGCCAGATCAATGCCTGTGCTCATGGGGCGGGCCAATGATTTAGTTAAACTCCAAAGGGAATTGGAGTTTCCTTCATTAAACAGTTTAAAATCACATTACATAATTTCACAAATAGTTTCACCTTTACTCATTCATTTTATACAACAATTAGATGTACGTAAGCCTCACAACTGAAACTCTTGTTATAAAACAGAGTTATGGTAATGTGGCTGTATGGTCTCTCATGAGTGGTCTCTCACAAACATTTAACGAAATGGACCGGTCGTAGCTGGATTCTTCCCCGACCGTATACACCTTCTCCAAAACATGTACATTGTTCAGTTCTCAAATTCTATGCTGGACAAGAGGTTCCTTTGTTCTCCTGTGAAACCGTCTCTCTCTCTATACTGCCTGGCCATGAGGAAGAGAGTCTCCTCCAGGAATTTATGACCTGACATAACAGCAGCCTGGGTGTGGGAGAGAGAGAGGGGGAAGGCACGCTATCCCCAAAGAGGGCCACGTTATGACACCAGCTAAAGTTGTTTACACTTAGTTAGCACAGGCTTTTATCCTATTTTGCTGTAGCTACAGTAGTGCTGCAGTGTTCATAACCCTTATCCAAAATTAAAGTGGTGTCTCAAGTTGTGTTTACATTTGACCATTGTGAGGCTCATCCATACTTATCCACTTTCTATGCACACTGATCACTAGCCATAACATACATATATTTTGTTGATGTGGGATCTATAGCCGTGTGTCTCCGCCATGCTAGCACAGATCTAAAGGGTTTAGCCGTGTGTCTCTGCCATGCTAGCACAGATCTAAAGGGTTTAGCCGTGTGTCTCTGCCATGCTAGCACAGATCTAAAGGGTTTAGCCGTGTGTCTCTGCCATGCTAGCACAGATCTTAAGGGTTTAGCCGTGTGTCTCTGCCATGCTAGCACAGATCTAAAGGGTTTAGCCTTGTGTCTCTGCCATGCTAGCACAGATCTAAAGGGTTTAGCCTTGTGTCTCTGTCATGCTAGCACAGATCTAAAGGGTTTAGCCTTGTGTCTTTTCCATGCTAGCACAGATCTAAAGGGTTTAGCCGTGTGTCTCTGCCATGCTAGCACAGATCTAAAGGGTTTAGCCTTGTCTCTGCCATGCTATCACAGATCTAAAGGGTTTAGCCTTGTGTCTCTGCCATGCTAGCACAGATCTAAAGAGTTTAGCCTTGTGTCTTTTCCATGCTAGCACAGATCTAAAGGGTTTTGCCTTGTGTCATTTCCATGCTAGCACAGATCTAAAGGGTTTTGCCTTGTGTCATTTCCATGCTAGCACAGATCTAAAGGGTTTAGGCTTGTGTCATTTCCATGCTAGCACACATCTAAAGGGTTTAGCCGTGTGTCACTGCCATGCTAGCACACATCTAAAGGGTTTAGGCTTGTGTCATTTCCATGCTAGCACACATCTAAAGGGTTTAGCCGTGTGTCACTGCCATGCTAGCACACATCTAAAGGGTTTAGCCTTGTGTCATTTCCATGCTAGCACACATCTAAAGGGTTTAGCCTTGTGTGTCCTTCTATTCTAACACACACGCACATGAGCACGCGCACATGCACACGCTGAGAGGGGGAAAATAGCTTCGGGGTTGATTCTCCCCCGCAATGTCTCCCTCTCGTCTGCTGAGCACCGATAACACACAGCAGCAAAGACACTTCATCTGCACCTGAAAGTGCCTGTGTGTGTTTCTCTCTCTCTCTCTCTCTCTCTCTCTCTCTCTCTCTCTCTCTCTCTCTCTCTCTCTCTCTCTCTCTCTCTCTCTCTCTCCGTGAGTGTGCGTGTTTCTGTGTGTGTGTGTTTGTGTGTCTCTGTGGGTGCTTCTCGTTCTCTGTGTGTGTGTCTCTGTGTGTTTCTCTCTCTCTCTCTCTCTCTCTCTCTCTCCGTGAGTGTGCTTGTTTCTGTGTGTGTGTGTTTGTGTGTCTCTGTGTGTGTTGCTCTCTCTCTCTCTCTCTCTCTCTCTCTCTCTCTCTCTGTGTGGTTGAGATAGGCTGCATGTCTCTGCAGTATAATGAGCCTCTTTCCTCCTCTCCACTCTCGCCTGGTGTTCTTTCTGGAAGAGAAAAACACAACGGACGGCTGCCAGAGTGCAATCCCTGACACATTTAACTAGTTCTGCCTCTTACACAACACATGGGCTCACACACCTACACACACACACACACACACACACACACACACACACACACACACACACACACACACACACACACACACACACACACACACACACACACACACACACAGTCTAACACACACACACACTAATGGGATTGAATTTGGATCTGAAATGACTGTGAGCTGAAATCAAATGTTGTCTCACAGGTACGTCTCATATGTCTGAAATCTCTTTCCATTTGGCCTGTAGCCAGACAACAGGGTTACAACCTTTCTCTCTGCTAGACTCCACACGCCTTTGAGCCAAATAAGTCATTTCAACAGGCGTATCCAGCCAGCCATTTGAGTCACCGTCCTTCACGATTCCATTGGTCTGAATGTTCATGGACACTTGTTTTGAGACTATATGTTTTCTGTTTTTCTTAAAGGTTAGTCCTTGACAGGAAGTTAAGCTAGCGCAGATGATTGTAGGGGTTTTAGCTAAAATTGGCTGTGAGGTCTTAGTGAAATGGGTTGAGGGGATTATTTTCCCTTGAGCTGATCGATTCAGCTGTATCTTATTGCAAGTCTTTATAAAAACTCACACAGTCTCTCTTCCACCAGCATTAGACTCATGGGCATTTGATATATGGAACTTTCCCCAAAATCTGGGTGAGTTTTGATTCCCATCGGTGGAGAAACTACAACTTTCTAAACATTTGGATCCATGATTTTCGTATTGTATGAAGAATATATTGTCTCAAAGTCTACATGATCTGTGTACAGATCTTTTATTTTACGTGTGTCACAGCACACCACACTCACCTGGGACATGATCACCCGGGGAAAAATATTTCACTGCATTACATTGAAATAACAAATGCCACACATCATCACTACCAGGGAAATGTTATTATTTTGTGTCTGCCTTTCTCTCGCAGAATTTGACCCAGGCGAGTGAGGCATTCTGTGTTTTGCTGTGCTGTGCTGTGTTGTGCTGTGCTGTGTTGTGCTGTATCGTGCTGTGTTTTTGCTGTGTCATGCTGTGCTGTGCTGTGTTGTGCTGTGCTGTGCTGTGTTGTGCTGTGTTGTGCTGTGCTGTGTTTTGCTGTGTCGTATTGTGCTGTGTTGTGTTGTGCTGTGTTGTGCTGTGTTTTGCTGTGTTGTGCTGTGCTGTGTTTGCTGTGTCGTGTTGTGCTGTGTTGTGTTGTGCTGTGTTGTGCTGTGCTGTGTTTTGCTGTGTCGTATTGTGCTGTGCTGTGTTTTGCTGTGCTGTGCTGTGTTTTGCTGTGTCGTATGCTGTGCTGTGCTGTGTTTTTTGTCTGTGCTGTGCTGTGTTTTGCTGTGTTGTGCTGTGTTGTGTTGTGCTGTGTTGTGCTGTGCTGTGTTTTGCTGTGTCGTGTTGTGCTGTGTTGTGCTGTGTTTTGCTGTGTTTTGCTGTGTCGTGCTGTGTTTTGCTGTGTCGTGCTGTGCCGTGCTCTGTTGTGCTGTGTTTTGCTGTGTCGTGCTGTGTTTTGCTGTGTTGTGCTGTGTCGTGTTGTGCTGTGCTGTGTCGTGTCGTGCAGTATAAAAGAGTGCATTTGTACACCTCCCCTATACATAACCAAGTATGTATGAAGCTAATCTGAAACATTTCCCCTCTGGACTCTATACAAGTTGGGGCAGCAGAGGATGCACACCATTCATAGTCATTATGAACAGCCAGGTCGCTCAAGATCCACTGTTAAATTCGACGTCCGTCCACGTAAGCAGGACGTCAAAACCGGCCACTAGGGGGCAACGGTGAGCCCTATTACCATTAAGTAGGCTTTTGTTGACGGGGAAGACGGATGGGCGTAAGCAGTGAGCTCCGGCTCGGACGGTCACGTGGTCAATCCCAGTGGTAGACGCCCCTTATTAACTGTTAACTCATCCTCCTCCTCAGGGCTCCGAGTGGTGCAGCGGTCTAAGGCACTGCATCTCAGTGCTAGAGGTGTCACTACAGACAGCCTGGTTCGAATCCAGGCTGTATCACAACCGGCCGTGATTGGGAGTCCCATAGGGCGGTGCACAATTGGTCCAGGTTTGGCCGGTGCAGGCTGTCATTCTAAATAAGAATTTGTTCTTAACCGACTTGCCTATTTAAATAAAGGTTAAATAAAAAAAGAAATATCCCAGATCTTAACCATTCAGAATTAATGCTATAACTTCATGTTTCAAAATTCAAAATTTCACTAATGGACAAACGTCAGATTCTGCAGCGCGTCTGTGGGAGCTTGTTGGTTTTGAAACTGAACCTCTCAGTTCATAGAAAACACTGTGGAAAGTCATACCTGCACATGTGCTGTTTCTCTGTGCGTGGGAATGTGTGATGTCTTGAAATAGGTGTGATATATTTAAATATAGGCATGTTCATCCCTTCTTACCATATCTGTGAATCTGTGAATGTGTGATTCACAAAAATCTATATCAACTTTATCACACCGCTCTCCCTTTCTCAATGGAGCACTGTACTGACATCATCATCAGACATTTTGCCATGCTTTACCATACAGTGGGGCAAAAAAGTATTTAGTCAGCCACCAATTGTGCAAGTTCTCCCACTTAAAAAGATGAGAGGCCTGTAATTGTGTTGAAATAGGGACCCGGGTTCAAATACTATTTGAAATCATTTCAAATATTTTATTTGTGTTTGATTGAACTTGCCTGGGTTAATGGACCGACAGTCCCACAACTGAAAATCCTGCCCAACTGGGACTCCAGGCAACCTAAAGAAAACACTTAAAGCATTTGAAAGATTTCAAATAGTATTTGAACCCAGGTCTGAATGGGAGTGTGAGGCAGCGAGGCCTTTATAATTAGTATGCCAGAGATGCAGATAGTAGGCCATGATGATTCAGCCTAAGAAGACAGTTAGGGGACTGTTCTAGTTCATCAAACTAGGTCAGTCCCCATAACTGTCTTCTTAAGGACCCCTACTGTAAGTACCCTGCTGAGTCTCTGTCTGTGTCCCAAATGGCACCCTATGCCCTACATAGTGCTGTACTTTTGACCAGAGACCTATGGTGCACTACATAGGGAACAGGGTGCCATTTGGGATGCGTGCTATGTTCTGTCTTCAGGAATCACTGGATATTGGAATGTATTAGTACTGTATATTCAGTCTTCCTAGGACAATGTGAACTGAATAGAAACATGTATCTCGGTATTGATAAAAAACTATGTGTTTTAGAAACAAGAGATGAAGAGACAGACCCCCCCCACACACACACACACACACACACACACAGACTGTTGTTTTTGCATCTCTCCCTGTTAAATATTTGATGGTGAGGCCTGTTTAGCCCCCAGACACACACACAGACACACACACACACACACACACACACACACACACACACACACACACACACACACACACACACACACACACACACACACACACACACACACACAGAGGTAGACAGAGAGGTAGAGCAGGAGAGGGGAGAGGCAGACAGAGAGGTAGAGGGGAGAGGCAGACAGAAAGGTGGAGGGGAGAAGGCAGACAGAGAGGTAGAGGGGAGATGCAGACAGAGAGGGAGAGGGGAGATGCAGACAGAGAGGTAGAGGCAGACAGAGAGGTAGAGGGGGAGATGCAGACAGAGAGGTAGAGGGGAGAGGCAGACAGAGATGTAGAGGGGAGAGGCATACAGAAAGGTAGAGGCAGACAGAGAGGTGGAGGGGCGAGGCAGACAGAGAGGTAGAGGGGCGAGGCAGACAGAGAGGTGGAGGGGAGAAGGCAGACAGAGAGGTAGAGGCATACAGAAAGGTAGAGGCAGACAGAGAGGTAGAGGGGAAGGCAGACAGAGCGGTAGAGGGGAGAGGCAGACAGAGCGGTAGAGGGGAAGGCAGACAGAGAGGTAGAGGGGAAGGCAGAAATCAGATCAGAGAATGAGTTAGGGGGAAGTGTTGTTGTGTTTTTCCATATTCATTTTTCACGACCTAGAAAATCCCCAGAGGTTGTTTGTGTAGCCCTACAGAGGCCACGTCATTTATAATGTGAACAGGTGTTCATTCAAACCCACAGAGATTTCCAGCAGATTTTTACAAATGTGGCTTATTTATTTGGAATCCAGTATTACACTTAATCTTATGACAGGAGCCAGAAGCTCCTACCCGACTGCACGACTACAGGAAAAACTCTGGGACCTTGTATGGGCTTCAGGAAAATCTCCTGTCTCTGTTTGTGAAATATATATTATACATATGCAATATATATGAGTGTTTTTTTGTGTGTGGTTTTGCCCTCCTCTCTCTAACCGTGGAGCTCTGGGGAGAGACGGCAGCCGAGCAGACAAGCTGGTCTATCTCACACAGCAGAGGGAGTGGGTGGTCGACTGAATACGGGAGAGGGAGAGAGACAGAATATGTTAGATAGAGAGCGGTGGAGGGAATTAGAGAATAAACGGAGAAAGAGCTGTTGCGTGCAGTATATGATTCAATGCAGAGAGAATGACAGAGAGAGATGATAGAGGGAGAGACAGAGGGGAGTGAGAATGAGAGACTAGAGATGAGAGAGGAGAGAGGCTAAAGTAGAGAGGAGAGAGGCTAAAGTAGAAAGGAGAGAGGAGAGAGGCTAAAGGAGAGAGGAGAGAGGCTAAAGTCAAATCAAATCTAATTTATTTATATAGCCCTTCGTACATCAGCTGATATCTCAAAGTGCTGTACAGAAACCCAGCCTAAAACCCCAAACAGCAAGCAATGCAGGTGTAGAAGCACGGTGGCTAGGAAAAACTCCCTAGAAAGGCCAAAACCTAGGAAGAAACCTAGAGAGGAACCAGGCTATGTGGGGTGGCCAGTCCTCTTCTGGTTGTGCCGGGTGGAGATTATAACAGAACATGGCCAAGATGTTCAAATGTTCATAAATGATCAGCATGGTCGTATAATAATAAGGCAGAACAGTTGAAACTGGAGCAGCAGCACGGTCAGGTGGACTGGGGACAGCAAGGAGTCATCATGTCAGGTAGTCCTGGGGCATGGTCCTAGGGCTCAGGTCCTCTGAGAGAGAGAAAGAAAGAGAGAATTAGAGAGAGCATATGTGGGGTGGCCAGTCCTCTTCTGGCTGTGCCGGGTGGAGATTATAACAGAACATGGCCAAGATGTTCAAATGTTCAGAAATGACCAGCATGGTCGAATAATAATAAGGCAGAACAGTTGAAACTGGAGCAGCAGCACGGCCAGGTGGACTGGGGACAGCAAGGAGTCATCATGTCAGGTAGTCCTGGGGCATGGTCCTAGGGCTCAGGTCCTCCTCCGAGAGAAAGAGAGAATTAGAGAACGCACACTTAGATTCACACAGGACACCGAATAGGACAGGAGAGGTACTCCAGATATAACAAACTGACCCTAGCCCCCCGACACATTAACTACTGCAGCATAAATACTGGAGGCTGAGACAGGAGGGGTCAGGAGACACTGTGGCCCCATCCGAGGACACCCCCAGACAGGGCCAAACAGGAAGGATATAACACCACCCACTTTGCCAAAGCACAGCCCCCACACCACTAGAGGGATATCTTCAACCACCAACTTACCATCCTGAGACAAGGCTGAGTATAGCCCACAAAGATCTCCGCCATGGCACAACCCAAGGGGGGGCGCCAACCCAGACAGGATGACCACAGTAGAAGTAGAGAGGAGAGAGGCTAGAGGAGAGAGGAGAGAGGCTAAAGTAGAGAGGAGAGAGGCTAAAGTAGAGAGGAGAGAGGCTAATGTGTAGAGGAGAGAGGAGAGAGGCTAAAGTAGAGTGTAGAGAGCCTTAAGGAGAAAGGAGAGAGGCTAAAGTAGAGAGGAAAAGAGGCTAAAGTAGAGAAGAGAGAGGCTAAAGGAGACAGGAGAGAGGCTAATTTAGAATGGAGAGAGGCTGAAGTAGAGTAAGAGAGGCTAGAGGAGAGAGGTTAAAGGAAGGAGGAGAGAGGCTAAAGTAGAGAGGAGGGAGGCTAAAGGAGAGAGGAGAGAGGCTAAAGGAGAGAGGAGAGAGGCTAAAGGAGAGAGGCTAAAGGAGAGAAGAGAGAGGTTAAAGTAGAGAGGAGAGGAGAGAGGCTAAAGTAGAGAGGAGAGAGGCTAAAGTAGAGAGGAGAGAGGCTATAGGAGAGAGGAGAGAGGCTAAAGGAGAGAGTAGAGAGGAGAGAGGCTAAAGTAGAGAGGAGAGAGGCTAAAGTAGAGAGGAGAGAGGCTTTTGGATAGAGGAGAGAGGCTAAAGAAGAGAGGAGAGAGGCTAAAGTAGAGGGGAGAGAGGCTAAAGTAGATGGAGAGAGGCTAAAGTAGAGAGGAGAGAGTCTAAAGTAGAGAGGAGAGAGGAGAGAGTCTAAAGTAGAGAGGAGAGAGGCTAAAGTAGAGAGGAGAGAGGCTAAAGTAGAGAGGAGAGAGGAGAGAGGCTAAAGTAGAGAGGAGAGAGGAGAGAGTCTAAAGTAGAGAGGAGAGAGGAGAGAGGCTAAAGTAGAGAGGAGAGAGGCTAAAGTAGAGAGGAGAGAGTCTGAAGTAGAGAGGAGAGAGGCTAAAGTAGAGAGGAGAGAGGAGAGAGTCTAAAGTAGAGAGGAGAGAGGAGAGAGGCTAAAGTAGAGAGG
>NW_024609821.1:367500-390000 GCF_018296145.1 Oncorhynchus tshawytscha
AATCACTCAACCAAGTGACAGTCACAGTAGCCTACTTCAGGTTTCAGCGATAGACATCAGCTGAAGCGATAGACATCAGCTGAAGGGAGAGACTAGTGGGAGAGAGAGAGAGAGAGAGAGACTAGTGAGAGAGAGAGAGAGAGAGAGAGAGAGAGAGAGAGAGAGAGAGAGAGAGAGAGAGAGAGAGAGAGAGGAGAGAGAGAGATGGGGAGAGAGAGGGATGGGCGAAGGCTTATTGTGATTCTTCCCACACTGGGAAGAACTGCAAATTGGAATGCCGTCTGGCCCTAAACAGAGAGAAGAATACCTGACCACTGTGACTGACCCGACATTAAGAAAATCCTTGAATATGTACAGACTCAGTGAACAAAGCCTTGTTATTGAGAAAGGCCGCGATAGGCAGACCTAGCTCTTGAGTGAAGACAGGCTATGTGCCCACTGCCCACAAAATTAGGTGGAAACTGAGCAACACTTCCTGACATCCTGCCAAATGTATGACCACATTAGAGAATCGTGTTTCCAACATATCACACAGACCCACAAAGCACCTGAAAACAAATCTGTTAGGTGAAATACCACAGTGTGCAGTCACAGTGTCAAGATTTGTGGCCCGTTGCCATGAGAAAAGGGAAACCAGTGGAGCATAAACATTGTAAATACCAAAAAATACAACTATTTATAGTACAACTATTTGAAAATTGCTAAACCACTGTACATAGCTGATTATATAACACTTGAAATGTCTTTATCTTCTTGAAACCTTTTTGAGTGCAATATTTACTCTTCAATTCTAATAACTTGTGTCTTTTCACTTTAGTTCACTGTTTATTTTGCTTGCTTTGGCAGAGAGAGAGACAGAGCTATAGAGACAGAGAGATCGTCAGATAAAGATACTGTGCGATAGAGACAGAGAGATAGAGACAGAGCTATAGAGAGAGAGAGATAGAGAGAGCAGAGCAGAAGTCACAATCAGATGAGCTCCTGCATTTTTCAGCATTTTCTTTAAAAAAGATAGATTAGGAGTTAGATAAACTTAGATTTTTTGTCAGGAACACATACTGGATTCTACCCTCGACAACATAACCCCCACTTCAAATCAAAACTTAAAACCTACAACCTGATTTTGGACGGAATTACGGAATCACCTGGAAGGTTCACAACTACCAAGATTTATTTCTCTATACAGCAAATTCTCTGGAAAACAACAGAAACCTGAAAACACCATCCAACCTGGAACTGAGTGAGTAATGCTTAGTCTGAAACTATATATTATTTTTTCCAAAAGCCAAGAAGAAATATACACAACATAAGGACTGAATTCTAACATACTGAATTCTAACATAATTCTGCCAAGCTTGATACAGCTTCAAATAGCACTGACGTGTCAAGTGAGAGGTGTCAAAGCCCATTAGCCCAACAATGGCAGGAGAGTCACACAGTCTACTCCAACCAAATGGAGAGGCCTTAGAAGCTCCCTCCCGCTGTTCAGAGGCAATTAAAATACAGTACCCTTTGCAAGTAAAGAATGAAAAGGCAAGAAAAGATTACAAAATGAAGCTCCTTATGGAAAATCAAGAGACACTTTTTGCTGACTATTAGAAAAATGGGAACATCAGCAACCTTATCTTCCACACAAACCATCCCCTGGCATGGCACAGTGCTATATTAGCACACTACCCCTCTGTCACGAGAGGGGGGATTAACGAGGGGTGGAAACTCAGAATACTTGACAACGAGGACTCTGAGTTAAGTAATATAAATATCTATAAGTCCGGAACAGTAATGGTACAGAGTAACCACAAACAGTTTCAGCTGGACTTTCACCTAATCAAAGAATTAGCCCAGCAGGAGAAGCTCTCCCTTGATAAAGATACCCCCACCCCAAGAGGATCAGACCAGACCTCTTCATTATGTAACCCCACAGATGAGCAACCCCCAGCGGAGGGTCAACCTCCCAGCACAGATTACCACTCCCTCATTGAAATGAAGGACAAATTCACCCAGCTGGAGATAAGGCAGGTGGAGCTGGAACAGCAGGTGATTACACTTCAGTCAGCACAGACCCAGACAACAGTCCAGCACAACAACAGCCCCTTAACCAGACCCGGAGAGCCGGAGGTGGACAGAGACATATCTGCACTTTGGACAGTGGTGAGACAAATACAACAGGAGAAAGAGGAGCAGAACAGAGCACTAGAGGAGAGTATCAGACTGCTGGTGGAGGAGAGGTTGAGGGGGATGGAGGAGAGGGTGAGGGGGATGGAGGAGAAGTTGAGGGGGACGGCGTGTGACAGAGAACAACCCACTAGAGAGGTGGCCATCCCCACAGAGAAGCCAGCAGAACAGCCCACCTCAGCACCCAACAAAAGTCTCGACACCACAGCAGAACAGTCCACACCAGACCCTGACCATAGAGTCGACATCACAGCACAACAGACAAATGAAGAACCCCAAGCCCAGAGGCTCTCACCCCCTCTGAGCACCCCCCCTGTCAGCCACCCTGATAGCCCTTCTGTCAACCCCCCACACCCACTGAGGACAAACACAAGACACAGATTGTACTACTTATGGACTCAAATGGGAAATATATAGAAGAAAAAAACTCTTTCCCAAACACAGTGTGTCTAAACTCTGGTGTCCAAACACCCAGCGCCCTAGACCTCCTGTCTGAGGCCAAACTAGGCTCACCCAGCCACATAATAATACACACAGGCACAAACGACCTGAGAGCACAGCAGGAAAGAGTGGCCACAGCACTGAAGGGAGTGATTGAAAAGGCTTCTTCTACTTTCCCCAACGCACAAGTGGTTATCTCCACCCTGCTACCACGAAAAGACTTCCACCCCGCCACAATACAGCGGGTAAATGCAAGTATTTCCCGTGACTGTGCCTCAAAACCAAACGTTTTCCTGGCCCACCACTCCACCCTGGACTTGAACAGCCTCTATGACCAGGTCCACCTCTACAAGGCAGCAGTGCCCACCTTTGCCCGAACTCTAAAGGACATTGCTCTCAAACGTATCCCCAACACTTCACACAGGAGCAACAGATCAATAGACACCCCACCCAGACCACCCAGACCAGCGAGACACCCTCCCAGATCTGCAGGACCCCCCCCTGGACCTACACATAGAGGACCCACACCAAGAGGAATTACATCCAGACCACAGTACACCCAGACACATCCACACCCCCACCCCAACCAATCAACACCCCCACGTCAACCATGCCCACACTCCATTTAGGCCCCCTCAGATCAGACCTATGCCACTCCTGCCCACCCCATGCACCCCACCCCCGCAAAGAGGGCCTCAACATGGAAGCCACACATACGCCCAGGTAGTGAGTGGGCAAACAGTCCCAACCCCCACTCTCACACTCGCCCAAGCCAATGGCATGTACCAGATGCTCAGCAGGCTCTGCTCACACTTACTGGCCTGAGGCCAAACCACGACCAACAACATTGGACACTCTATGGAACAAAAAGCCTTCACTATATTATCCTGGAATATCCAAGGCCTGAGGTCATCTGCCTTTGGCCTAAAGAGCAGAAACCCGGACTTCACCAAAGAAATCGGTAATACAGACATTGTCATCCTGCAAGAAACCTGGTATAGAGGAGATGGACCCACTGGTTGCCCTCTAGGTTACAGAGAGCTGGTAGTCCCATCCACCAAACTACCAGGTGTGAAACAGGGAAGGGACTCAGGGGGTATGCTAATTTGGTATAGAGCAGACCTAACTCACTCCATTAAATTAATCAAAACAGGAACATTCTACATTTGGCTAGAAATTCAAAAAGAAATTATCCTAACAGAGAAAAATGTCCTCCTGTGTGTTACCTATATCCCCCCACTAGAATCCCCATATTTTAATGAAGACAGCTTCTCCATCCTGGAGGGGGAAATCAATCATTTCCAGGCCCAGGGACATGTACTAGTCTGTGGCGACCTAAATGCCAGAACCGGACAAGAACCTGACACCCTCAGCACACAGGGGGACAAACACCTGCCTGGAGGTGACAGCATTCCCCTCCCACATGCCCCCTAGGCACAACTATGACAACATAACCAACAAAAACGGGTCACAACTCCTGCAGCTCTGTCGCACGCTGGGTATGTACATAGTCAACGGTAGGCTTCGAGGGGACTCCTATGGTAGGTACACCTATAGCTCATCTCTTGGCAGTAGTACTGTAGACTACTTTATCACTGACCTCAACCCAGAGTCTCTCAGAGCGTTCACAGTCAGCCCACTGACACCCCTATCAGACCACAGCAAAATCACAGTCTACTTAAACAGAGCAATACTCATTCATGAGGCATCAAAGCCAAAGGAACTGAGTAACATTAAGAAATGCTATAGATGGAAGGAATGCAGTTTGGAAACCTACCAAAAAACAATTAGGCAACAACAAATTCAATCCCTTTTAGACAATTTCCTGGGTAAAACGTTCCACTGTAATAGTGAAGGTGTAAACTTGGCAGTAGAAAATCTTAACAGTATATTTGACCTCTCAGCTTCCCTATCAAATCTAAAAATCTCAAATAGAAAACCGAAGAAAATTAACAATAATGACAAATGGTTTGATCAAGAATGCAAAAATCTAAGAAAGAAATTGAGAAACCTGTCCAACCAAAAACATAGAGACCCGGAAAACCTGAGTCTACGCCTCCACTATGGTGAATCACTAAAACAATACAGAAATACACTACGGAAAAAGAAGGAACAGCATGTCAGAAATCCGCTCAATGCAATTGAAGAATCCATAGACTCTAACCACTTCTGGGAAAATTGGAAAACACTAAACAAACAACAACACGAAGAATTATCTATCCAAAATGGAGATGTATGGGTAAACCACTTCTCCAATCTTTTTGGCTCTATAACAAAGAATAAAGAGCAAAAACATATACATGATCAAATACAGATCTTAGAATCAACTATTAAAGACTACCAGAACCCACTGGATTCTCCAATTACATTGAAAGAGTTACAGGACAAAATAAAAACCCTCCAACCCAAAAAGGCCTGTGGTGTTGATGGTATCCTCAATGAAATGATCAAATATACAGACAACAAATTCCAATTGGCTATACTAAAACTCTTTAACATCATACTTAGCTCTGGCATCTTCCCCAATATTTGGAACCATGGACTGATCATCCCAATCCACAAAAGTGGAGACAAATTTGACCCCAATAACTACCGTGGAATATGTGTCAACAGTAACCTTGGGAAAATCCTCTGCGTTATTATTAACAGCAGACTCGTACATTTCCTCAATGAAAACAATGTACTGAGCAAATGTCAAATTGGCTTTTTACCAAATTACCGTACAACAGACCATGTATTCACCCTGCACACCCTAATTGACAACCAAACAAACCAAAACAAAGGCAAAGTCTTCTCATGCTTTGTTGATTTCAAAAAGCCTTCGACTCAATCTGGCATGAGGGTCTGCTATACAAACTGATGGAAAGTGGTGTTGGGGGTAAAACATACGACATTATAAAATCCATGTACACAAACAACAAGTGTGCGGTTAAAATTGGCAAAAACACACACATTTCTTCACACAGGGTCGTGGGGTTAGACAGGGATGCAGCTTAAGCCCCACCCTCTTCAACATATATATCAACGAATTGGCGCGGGCACTAGAAAAGTCTGCAGCACCCGGCCTCCCCTGCTAGAATCCGAAGTCAAATGTCTGCTGTTTGCTGATGATCTGGTGCTTCTGTCACCAACCAAGGAGGGCCTACAGCAGCACCTAGATCTTATGCAAAGATTCTGTCAGACCTGGGCCCTGACAGTAAATCTCAGTAAGACCAAAATAATGGTGTTCCAAAAAGGTCCAGTCACCAGGACCACAAATACAAATTCCATCTAGACACTGTTGCCCTAGAGCACACAAAAAACTATACATACCTTGGCCTAAACATCAGCACCACAGGTAACTTCCACAAAGCTGTGAACGATCTGAGAGACAAGGCAAGAAGGGCATTCTATGCCATCAAAAGAAACATAAATTTCAACATACCAATTAGGATTTGGCTAAAAATACTTGAATCAGTCATAGAGCCCATTGCCCTTTATGGTTGTGAGGTCTGGGGTCCGCTCACCAACCAAGACTTCACAAAATGGGACAAACACCAAATTGAGACTCTGCACGCAGAATTCTGCAAAAATATCCTCCGTGTACAACGTAGAACACCAAATAATGCATGCAGAGCAGAATTAGGCCGATACCCACTAATTATCAAAATCCAGAAAAGAGCTGTTAAATTCTACAACCACCTAAAAGGAAGCGATTCACAAACCTTCCATAACAAAGCCATCACCTACAGAGAGATGAACCTGGAGAAGAGTCCCCTAAGCAAGCTGGTCCTGGGGCTCTGTTCACAAACACAAACACACACTACAGAGCCCCAGGACAGCAGCACAATTAGACCCAACCAAATCATGAGAAAACAAAAAGATAACTACTTAACACATTGGAAAGAATGAACAAAAAAACAGAGCAAACTAGAATGCTATTTGGCCCTACACAGAGAGTACACAGCGGCAGAATACCTGACCACTGTGACTGACCCAAAATTAAGGAAAGCCTTGACTATGTACAGACTCAGTGAGCATAGCCTTGCTATTGAGAAAGGCCGCCGTAGGCAGACATGGCTCTCAAGAGAAGACAGGCTATGTGCTCACTGCCCACAAAATGAGGTGGAAACTGAGCTGCACTTCCTAACCTCCTGCCCAATGTATGACCATATTAGAGAGACATATTTCCCTCAGATTACACAGATCCACAAAGAATTTGAAAACAAATCCAATTTTGAAAAACTCCCATATCTACTGGGTGAAATTCCACAGTGTGCCATCACAGCAGCAAGATTTGTGACCTGTTGCCACGAGAAAAGGGCAACCAGTGAAGAACAAACACCATTGTAAATACAACTCATATTTATGCTTATTTATTTTGTCTTGTGTCCTTTAACCATTTGTACATTGTTAAAACACTGTATATATATATATATAATATGACATTTGTAATGTCTTTACTGTTTTGAAACTTCTGTATGTGTAATGTTTACTGTTAATTTTTGTTGTTTTTCACTTTAGATATTCACTTTGTATGTTGTCTACCTCACTTGCTTTGGCAATGTTAACACATCTTTCCCATGCCAATAAAGCCCTTGAATTGAATTGAAATTGAATTGATAGAGACAGAGAGATAGAGACAGAGATAAAGAGACAGAGATAAAGAGACAGAGAGGTAGAGACAGAGAGATAGAGACAGAGATAAAGATATGGAGATAGAGAGATAGAGACAGAGATAGAGACAGAGAGAGAGATATAGACAAAGATAAAGAGACAGAGATAGAGACAGAGAGATAGAGACATAGATAAAGAGACAGAGATAGAGACAGAGAGATAGAGACAGAGAGATAGAGACATAGATAGAGACAGAGAGATAGAGACAGAGATAGAGACAGAGATAAAGAGACAGAGATAAAGAGACAGAGAGGTAGAGACAGAGAGATAGAGACAGAGATAAAGATATGGAGATAGAGACAGAGAGATAGAGACAGAGATAGAGACAGAGAGAGAGATATAGACAAAGATAAAGAGACAGAGATAGAGACAGAGAGATAGACATAGATAAAGAGACAGAGATAGAGACAGAGAGATAGAGACAGAGAGATAGAGACAGATAAAGATATGGAGATAGAGACAGAGAGATAGAGACAGAGATAGAGACAGAGATAAAGAGACAGAGAGGTAGAGAAAGAGAGATAGAGGCAGAGATAAAGATATGGAGATAGAGAGAGATACAAACACCAAATTGAGACTCTGCACGCAGAATTCTGCAAAAATATCCTCCGTGTACAACGTAGAACACCAAATAATGCATGCAGAGCAGAATTAGGCCGATACCCACTAATTATCAAAATCCAGAAAAGAGCTGTTAAATTCTACAACCACCTAAAAGGAAGCGATTCACAAACCTTCCATAACAAAGCCATCACCTACAGAGAGATGAACCTGGAGAAGAGTCCCCTAAGCAAGCTGGTCCTGGGGCTCTGTTCACAAACACAAACACACACTACAGAGCCCCAGGACAGCAGCACAATTAGACCCAACCAAATTATGAGAAAACAAAAAGATAACTACTTAACACATTGGAAAGAATTAACAAAAAAACAGAGCAAACTAGAATGCTATTTGGCCCTACACAGAGAGTACACAGCGGCAGAATACCTGACCACTGTGACTGACCCAAAATTAAGGAAAGCCTTGACTATGTACAGACTCAGTGAGCATAGCCTTGCTATTGAGAAAGGCCGCCGTAGGCAGACATGGCTCTCAAGAGAAGACAGGCTATGTGCTCACTGCCCACAAAATGAGGTGGAAACTGAGCTGCACTTCCTAACCTCCTGCCCAATGTATGACCATATTAGAGAGACATATTTCCCTCAGATTACACAGATCCACAAAGAATTTGAAAACAAATCCAATTTTGAAAAACTCCCATATCTACTGGGTGAAATTCCACAGTGTGCCATCACAGCAGCAAGATTTGTGACCTGTTGCCACGAGAAAAGGGCAACCAGTGAAGAACAAACACCATTGTAAATACAACCCATATTTATGCTTATTTATTTTATCTTGTGTCCTTTAGCCATTTGTACATTGTTAGAACACTGTATATATATATAATATGACATTTGTAATGTCTTTACTGTTTTGAAACTTCTGTATGTGTAATGTTTACTGTTAATTTTTGTTGTTTTTCACTTTATATATTCACTTTGTATGTTGTCTACCTCACTTGCTTTGGCAATGTTAACACATGTTTCCCATGCCAATAAAGCCCTTGAATTGAATTGAATTGAATTGAGATAGAGACAGAGATAGAGACAGAGATAAAGAGACAGAGAGGTAGAGAAAGAGAGATAGAGGCAGAGATAAAGATATGGAGATAGAGACAGAGAGATAGAGATAGAGACAGAGAGATAGAGACAGAGATAAAGAGACAGAGATAGAGACAGAGAGACAGAGACAGAGATAAAGAGACAGAGATAGAGACAGAGAGATAAAGAGATAGAGACAGAGATGGGAGACTGTGTAAGAGAGGCTCAGCCCATTGCCTTCACCCATGTAGTTTGCCCTAGACCTCCTCACTAAGGTTAACTCTGTGGGTTAGTTCTCCCCTGACCTTGCCTGCTAGCATGTTCAGATGCCCTATAGAGATAAAAGGCCTCATACACCACTGTTGTGAGGCAAACTTGATGATTTGGAGGCGTGACACCTTAGTATGCTGCGGTGCGCTGCCCTGGAACTGCCTGAATAACATTTTAATAAGGTTTCCACCACAACCTCCATCTGTGCAGCCAACTGTCACTCCGGCTCTCAGGAGACAGGCCATGTCAGGGATGACCATTAAAAGGGTGTTGTGAAGTCAACTGTCACTCCGGCTCTCAGGAGACAGGCCATGTCAGGGATGACCGTTAAAAGGGTGTTGTGAAGTCAACTGTCACTCCGGCTCTCAGGAGACAGGCCATGTCAGGGATGACAGTTAAAAGGGTGTTGTGAAGTCAACTGTCACTCCGGCTCTCAGGAGACAGGCCATGTCAGGGATGACCGTTAAAAGGGTGTTGTGCTGTGAAGTCAACTGTCACTCCGGCTCTCAGGAGACAGGCCATGTCAGGGATGACCGTTAAAAGGGTGTTGTGAAGTCAACTGTGACTCCGGCTCTCAGGAGACAGGCCATGTCAGGGATGACCGTTAAAAGGGTGTTGTGTTGTGAAGTCAACCGTCACTCCGGCTCTCAGGAGACGGGCCATGTCAGGGATGACTGTTAAAAGGGTGTTGTGCTGTGAAGTCAACTGTCACTCCGGCTCTCAGGAGACAGGCCATGTCAGGGATGACCGTTAAAAGGGTGTTGTGAAGTCAACTGTCACTCCGGCTCTCAGGAGACAGGCCATGTCAGGGATGACCGTTAAAAGGGTGTTGTGTTGTGAAGTCAACTGTGACTCCGGCTCTCAGGAGACAGGCCATGTCAGGGATGACCGTTAAAAGGGTGTTGTGAAGTCAACTGTCACTCCGGCTCTCAGGAGACAGGCCTTGTCAGGGATGACTGTTAAAAGGGTGTTGTGCTGTGCTGTGAAGTCAACTGTCACTCTGGCTCTCAGGAGATAGGCCATGTCAGGGATGACCGTTAAAAGGGTGTTGTGCTGTGAAGTCAACTGTCACTCCGGCTCTCAGGAGACAGGCCATGTCAGGGATGACAGTTAAAAGGGTGTTGTGAAGTCAACTGTCACTCCGGCTCTCAGGAGACAGGCCATGTCAGGGATGACAGTTAAAAGGGTGTTGTGAAGTCAACTGTCACTCCGGCTCTCAGGAGACAGGCCTTGTCAGGGATGACTGTTAAAAGGGTGTTGTGCTGTGCTGTGAAGTCAACTGTCACTCTGGCTCTCAGGAGATAGGCCATGTCAGGGATGACTGTTAAAAGGGTGTTGTGCTGTGAAGTCAACTGTCACTCCGGCTCTAAGGAGATAGGCTATGTCAGGGATGACCATTAAAAGGGTGTTGTGTTGTGCTGTGAAGTCAACTGTCACTCCGGCTCTCAGGAGACAGGCCATGTCAGGGATGACCGTTAAAAGGGTGTTGTGCTGTGAAGTCAACTGTCACTCCGGCTCTCAGGAGATAGGCCATGTCAGGGATGACCGTTAAAAGGGTGTTGTGAAGTCAACTGTCACTCCGGCTCTCAGGAGACAGGCCATGTCAGGGATGACCGTTAAAAGGGTGTTGTGAAGTCAACTGTCACTCCGGCTCTCAGGAGATAGGCCATGTCAGGGATGACCGTTAAAAGGGTGTTGTGAAGTCAACTGTCACTCCGGCTCTCAGGTGATAGGCCATGTCAGGGATGACCGTTAAAAGGGTGTTGTGAAGTCAACTGTCACTCCGGCTCTCAGGAGATAGGCCATGTCAGGGATGACTGTTAAAAGGGTGTTGTGCTGTGAAGTCAACTGTCACTCCGGCTCTCAGGAGACAGGCCATGTCAGGGATGACTGTTAAAAGGGTGTTGTGCTGTGAAGTCAACTGTCACTCCGGCTCTCAGGAGACAGGCCATGTCAGGGATGACCATTAAAAGGGTGTTGTGTTGTGCTCTGAAGTCAACTGTCACTCCGGCTCTCAGGAGACAGGCCATGTCAGGGATGACCGTTAAAAGGGTGTTGTGTTGTTAAGTCAACTGTCACTCCGGCTCTCAGGAGACAGGCCATGTCAGGGATGACCATTAAAAGGGTGTTGTGAAGTCAACTGTCACTCCGGCTCTCAGGAGACAAGCCATGTCAGGGATGACCGTTAAAAGGGTGTTGTGAAGTCAACTGTCACTCCGGCTCTCAGGAGACAGGCTATGTCAGGGATGACCATTAAAAGGGTGTTGTGTTGTGCTGTGAAGTCAACCGTCACTCCGGCTCTCAGGAGACAGGCCATGTCAGGGATGACCATTAAAAGGGTGTTGTGTTGTGCTGTGAAGTCAACTGTCACTCCGGCTCTCAGGAGACAGGCCATGTCAGGGATGACTGTTAAAAGGGTGTTGTGCTGTGAAGTCAACTGTCACTCCGGCTCTCAGGAGATAGGCCATGTCAGGGATGACTGTTAAAACGGTGTTGTGCTGTGAAGTCAACTGTCACTCCGGCTCTCAGGAGATAGGCCATGTCAGGGATGACTGTTAAAAGGGTGTTGTGCTGTGAAGTCAACTGTCACTCCGGCTCTCAGGAGACAGGCTATGTCAGGGATGACTGTTAAAAGGGTGTTGTGCTGTGAAGTCAACTGTCACTCCGGCTCTCAGGAGACAGGCCATGTCAGGGATGACCATTAAAAGGGTGTTGTGTTGTGCTGTGAAGTCAACTGTCACTCCGGCTCTCAGGAGACAGGCCATGTCAGGGATGACCATTAAAAGGGTGTTGTGTTGTGCTGTGAAGTCAACTGTCACTCCGGCTCTCAGGAGACAGGCCATGTCAGGGATGACTGTTAAAAGGGTGTTGTGCTGTGAAGTCAACTGTCACTCCGGCTCTCAGGAGATAGGCCATGTCAGGGATGACTGTTAAAAGGGTGTTGTGTTGTGCTGTGAAGTCAACTGTCACTCCGGCTCTCAGGAGATAGGCCATGTCAGGGATGACTGTTAAAAAGGGTGTTGTGCTGTGAAGTCAACTGTCACTCCGGCTCTCAGGAGATAGGCCATGTCAGGGATGACTGTTAAAAGGGTGTTGTGCTGTGAAGTCAACTGTCACTCCGGCTCTCAGGAGATAGGCCATGTCAGGGATGACTGTTAAAAGGGTGTTGTGCTGTGAAGTCAACTGTCACTCCGGCTCTCAGGAGATAGGCCATGTCAGGGATGACTGTTAAAAGGGTGTTGTGCTGTGAAGTCAACTCAGGAGATAGGCCATGTCAGGGATGACTGTTAAAAGGGTGTTGAAGTTGCTCTCAGGAGATAGGCCATGTCAGGGATGACAGTTAAAAGGGTGTTGTGCTGTGAAGTCAACTGTCACTCCGGCTCTAAGGAGACAGGCCATGTCAGGGATGACTGTTAAAAGGGTGTTGTGCTGTGCTGTGAAGTCAACTGTCACTCCGGCTCTCAGGAGACAGGCCATGTCAGGGATGACCATTAAAAGGGTGTTGTGCTTTGAAGTCAACTGTCACTCCGGCTCTCAGGAGACAGGCCATGTCAGGGATGACCGTTAAAAGGGTGTTGTGCTGTGAAGTCAACTGTCACTCCGGCTCTCAGGAGACAGGCCATGTCAGGGATGACCATTAAAAGGGTGCTGTGAAGTCAACTGTCACTCCGGCTCTCAGGAGACAGGCCATGTCAGGGATGACTGTTAAAAGGGTGTTGTGCTGTGAAGTCAACTGTCACTCCGGCTCTCAGGAGACAGGCCATGTCAGGGATGACTGTTAAAAGGGTGTTGTGCTGTGAAGTCAACTGTCACTCCGGCTCTCAGGAGACAGGCCATGTCAGGGATGACTGTTAAAAGGGTGTTGTGCTGTGAAGTCAACTGTCACTCCGGCTCTCAGGAGATAGGCCATGTCAGGGATGACAGTTAAAAGGGTGTTGTGAAGTCAACTGTCACTCCGGCTCTCAGGAGATAGGCCATGTCAGGGATGACTGTTAAAAGGGTGTTGTGCTGTGAAGTCAACTGAGATAGGCCATGTCAGGGATGACTGTTAAAAGGGTGTTGTTGCTCTCAGGAGACAGGCCATGTCAGGGATGACAGTTAAAAGGGTGTTGTGCTGTGAAGTCAACTGTCACTCCGGCTCTCAGGAGACAGGCCATGTCAGGGATGACTGTTAAAAGGGTGGTGTTGTGCTGTGAAGTCAACTGTCACTCCGGCTCTCAGGAGACAGGCCATGTCAGGGATGACCATTAAAAGGGTGTTGTGCTGTGAAGTCAACTGTCACTCCGGCTCTCAGGAGACAGGCCATGTCAGGGATGACCGTTAAAAGGGTGTTGTGCTGTGAAGTCAACTGTCACTCCGGCTCTCAGGAGACAGGCCATGTCAGGGATGACCATTAAAAGGGTGCTGTGAAGTCAACTGTCACTCCGGCTCTCAGGAGACAGGCCATGTCAGGGATGACTGTTAAAAGGGTGTTGTGCTGTGAAGTCAACTGTCACTCCGGCTCTCAGGAGACAGGCCATGTCAGGGATGACTGTTAAAAGGGTGTTGTGCTGTGAAGTCAACTGTCACTCCGGCTCTCAGGAGACAGGCCATGTCAGGGATGACTGTTAAAAGGGTGTTGTGCTGTGAAGTCAACTGTCACTCCGGCTCTCAGGAGATAGGCCATGTCAGGGATGACCATTAAAAGGGTGCTGTGAAGTCAACTGTATTATCTGTAATGCTTTGGGACACGAAAGAAGAAGTGTAATCTGAGCGTTTGTTCAGGAAACCTTTCACACAGAGCCGTGTGAACTGTGAATAGCTTGTTACTGGTTTGTGTGTAATAATGCAATGTGCTCAAGTACATTTTACATCATGTCGCTAAACAACATCAATGTAAACCATATTATTCATCTATATTTTTCAGACCGATGGCAGAAAACAGTAAGCTAGTAAAGTGACAATTTTAGCAGTGTAGGAAATACACAGATTCTTCCACAATGCTACTTTTCCCACAGTGTTTTATTCAGCTTGTACTATCATTCTCCTAGTCTGTAGTACAATCCCTACACCACTCAGACCTCGTTTAAACCTGCCCAGTGCACACATACTGGACTGACCCGGGGGAATAGAGAGCATCACATCTCAGAGACAAGTCCCAGAGGTGTGTGTGTGAGTGTGTGCATGTGTATGAGTTCCCAGGGAGAAACATGGTGTCTAGCAATGCACCCACCCACACACTAAAATATAGGTTAGCTGGGGAGGGTATTATACATCCCCTGCCAGGCGTATCTGCAATTATCACAAACACACAACTAAATGGATTTCTCCTTCATAGGAAATAGAATAATCCCATCAGGCAGTTTGAGGAAAACCAAGTGGTAACAGATCACATCCTGTGGTGTAGATATTACCACCCTAGGAGCTGGTGTGGCCCTAGCTGACACCCTGTATAGAGTACATTCACATCACTACTGAGGGATCTGACTGCGCAGTATCTGACGCTGCAGGACTTATACACCACTATGTTGCTGGCTGTAACAACAATGGACATTACAGTACAGTCAACACACACACACGCGCACGCACACACACACACACACACACGCACGCACACACACACACACACACACACACACACACACACACACACACACACACACACACACACACACACACACACACACACACACACACACACACACACACACACACACACCTTCAGTCAACGACAATAGGAGGATTGCATGAGAAACCCAGAGAGTCAGGGAGGACCAAGAGCCTAGTGTCATCCACTTCACCGACCTTCCTGGTGCTGCGTCACAGTAACAGGTGAAATTACCACAGAGTTACTACAACATCTACATCCCCCTCCTAAAATCAACTTTATAACCTAAAACTCCCTTAATCTCATTATATACTGTGTATCGTCTTGGGTGTCAGAGGTTGTGTCCAAAATGGCACCCTATCTTGTGCACTATAATGGGAGTAGGGAGTCATTTGGGACGCACATAGAGCAGTGAGCCAAGCAAACACAAGCACAGCTCGACAAGACCTAGCAAACCCTTGTGAATTTACAGTAAAACGATTGATCATTAAAACACCCTAAAGATTGTGTCACTGTGAAATCAATTGATCTTACAGCATCTCACTTACCGCTCCAAGGGAATATAGTCCATGAAGCGTTGGCAACCTGTTCAATTCCACCTGTTATTGTCAGAACATTTTCAAAGAAAGGTTGGGAGAAGAAATGCAATATTGAAGAGCAATATAAGATAATACAACGTAATGTTTATTGGTTTATAGGTGATCAAATGTAAAAAATGTAATAAAATAAATATTTGTCTTTTAACTTGAATTCCCTTTTGAAATGAACAGGTACTGACTGACTTGATGAGTCCTTCACTATACGTCTGTTTAAGTTGTATGTCTTATTTCCTCTTTATTTACAGCCTCATTAAATAAGCTCAGTGACTCACTACACTACAGATGGGTTACAACTTGCAGTAGAGAATACAGTCTTCTCTATTCATAGAAACACAGTCCATGTGGAGGCATAGCTGGGGAGTAGGGGTGCTGAGGGTGCTGAGGGTGCTGAGGGTGCTGAGGGTGTTGCAGCACCTCCTGAAAAATCTTGATACAAAATTAGATTAGTAATAATAATTGTATATTTGGGAGATTATTTTGTCCCTCCAAAAGTAGTGCACAGGGCCTTTAATAGTCCTGTATTAACAGACTGATGTAGTCTTTAATAGTCCTGTATTAACATACTGATGTAGTCTTTAATAGTCCTGTATTAACAGACTGATGTAGTCTTTAATAGTCCTGTATTAACATACTGATGTAGTCTTTAATAGTCCTGTATTAACAGACTGATGTAGTCTTTAATAGTCCTGTATTAACAGACTGATGTAGTCTTTAATAGTCCTGTATTAACAGACTGATGTAGTCTTTAATAGTCCTGTATTAACAGACTGATGTAGCCTTTAATAGTCCTGTATTAACAGACTGATGTAGCCTTTAATAGTCCTGTATTAACAGACTGATGTAGTCTTTAATAGTCCTGTATTAACAGACTGATGTAGTCTTTAATAGTCCTGTATTAACAGACTGATGAAGCCATATAGTCCTGTATTAACAGACTGATGTAGCCTTTAATAGTCCTGTATTAACAGACTGATGTAGTCTTTAATAGTCCTGTATTAACAGACTGATGTAGCCTTTAATAGTCCTGTATTAACAGACTGATGTAGTCTTTAATAGTCCTGTATTAACAGACTGATGTAGGCTTTAATAGTCCTGTATTAACAGACTGATGTAGCCTTTAAACTGTATTAACAGACTGATGTAGCCTTTAATAGTCCTGTATTAACAGACTGATGTAGCCTTTAATAGTCCTGTATTAACAGACTGATGCCTTTAATAGTCCTGTATTAACAGACTGATGTAGTCTTTAATAGTCCTGTATTAACAGACTGATGAAGCCTTTAATAGTCCTGTATTAACAGACTGATGTAGTCTTTAATAGTCCTGTATTAACAGACTGATGTAGTCTTTAATAGTCCTGTATTAACAGACTGATGTAGCCTTTAATAGTCCTGTATTAACAGACTGATGTAGTCTTTAATAGTCCTGTATTAACAGACTGATGTAGCCTTTAATAGTCCTGTATTAACAGACTGATGTAGTCTTTAATAGTCCTGTATTAACAGACTGATGTAGCCTTTAATAGTCCTGTATTAACAGACTGATGTAGCCTTTAATAGTCCTGTATTAACAGACCCAGTCTTTAATAGTCCTGTATTAACAGACTGATGTAGCCTTTAATAGTCCTGTATTAACAGACTGATGTAGCCTTTAATAGTCCTGTATTAACAGACTGATGTAGCCTTTTTAAGCTGTCCTGTATTAACAGACTGATGAAGCCTTTAATAGTCCTGTATTAACAGACTGATGTAGTCTTTAATAGTCCTGTATTAACAGACTGATGAAGCCTTTAATAGTCCTGTATTAACAGACTGATGTAGCCTTTAATAGTCCTGTATTAACAGACTGATGTAGCCTTTAATAGTCCTGTATTAACAGACTGATGTAGCCTTTAATAGTCCTGTATTAACAGACTGATGTAGCCTTTAATAGTCCTGTATTAACAGACTGATGAAGCCTTTAATAGTCCTGTATTAACAGACTGATGTAGTCTTTAATAGTCCTGTATTAACAGACTGATGTAGCCTTTAATAGTCCTGTATTAACAGACTGATGTAGCCTTTAATAGTCCTGTATTAACCTGTATTAACAGACTGATGTAGCCTTTAATAGTCCTGTATTAACAGACTGATGTAGCCTTTAATAGTCCTGTATTAACAGACTGATGTAGCCTTTAATAGTCCTGTATTAACAGACTGATGTAGTCTTTAATAGTCCTGTATTAACAGACTGATGTAGCCTTTAATAGTCCTGTATTAACAGACTGATGTAGCCTTTAATAGTCCTGTATTAACAGACTGATGTAGTCTTTAATAGTCCTGTATTAACAGACTGATGTAGCCTTTAATAGTCCTGTATTAACAGACTGATGTAGCCTTTAATAGTCCTGTATTAACAGACTGATGTAGCCTTTAATAGTCCTGTATTAACAGACTGATGTAGCCTTTAATAGTCCTGTATTAACAGACTGATGTAGTCTTTAATAGTCCTGTATTAACAGACTGATGTAGCCTTTAATAGTCCTGTATTAACAGACTGATGTAGCCTTTAATAGTCCTGTATTAACAGACTGATGTAGCCTTTAATAGTCCTGTATTAACAGACTGATGTAGCCTTTAATAGTCCTGTATTAACAGACTGATGTCTTTAATAGTCCTGTATTAACAGACTGATGTAGCCTTTAATAGTCCTGTATTAACAGACTGATGTAGTCTTTAATAGTCCTGTATTAACAGACTGATGTAGCCTTTAATAGTCCTGTATTAACAGACTGATGAAGCCTTTAATAGTCCTGTATTAACAGACTGATGTAGTCTTTAATAGTCCTGTATTAACAGACTGATGAAGTCTTTAATAGTCCTGTATTAACAGACTGATGAAGCCTTTAATAGTCCTGTATTAACAGACTGATGTAGTCTTTAATAGTCCTGTATTAACAGACTGATGTAGTCTTTAATAGTCCTGTATTAACAGACTGATGTAGCCTTTAATAGTCCTGTATTAACAGACTGAAAGCCTTTAATAGTCCTGTATTAACAGACTGATGTAGCCTTTAATAGTCCTGTATTAACAGACTGATGCCTTTAATAGTCCTTTAATAGTCCTGTATTAACAGACTGATGTAGCCTTTAATAGTCCTGTATTAACAGACTGATGTAGCCTTTAATAGTCCTGTATTAACAGACTGATGTAGCCTTTAATAGTCCTGTATTAACAGACTGATGTAGCCTTTAAATGTATTAACAGAGTAGCCTTTAATAGTCCTGTATTAACAGACTGATGTAGTAGTCCTGTATTAACAGACTGATGTAGTCTTTAATAGTCCTGTATTAACAGACTGATGTAGCCTTTAATAGTCCTGTATTAACAGACTGATGTAGTCTTTAATAGTCCTGTATTAACAGACTGATGTAGCCTTTAATAGTCCTGTATTAACAGACTGATGTAGCCTTTAATAGTCCTGTATTAACAGACTGATGTAGTCTTTAATAGTCCTGTATTAACAGACTGATGTAGTCTTTAATAGTCCTGTATTAACAGACTGATGTAGCCTTTAATAGTCCTGTATTAACAGACTGATGTAGCCTTTAATAGTCCTGTATTAACAGACTGATGTAGCCTTTAATAGTCCTGTATTAACAGACTGATGTAGCCTTTAATAGTCCTGTATTAACAGACTGATGTAGCCTTTAATAGTCCTGTATTAACAGACTGATGTAGCCTTTAATAGTCCTGTATTAACAGACTGATGTAGCCTTTAATAGTCCTGTATTAACAGACTGATGTGTCTTTAATAGTCCTGTATTAACAGACTGATGTAGCCTTTAATAGTCCTGTATTAACAGACTGATGTAGTCTTTAATAGTAACAGACTGATGTAGTCTTTAATAATTAACAGACTGATGTAGCCTTTAATAGTCCTGTATTAACAGACTGATGTAGCCTTTAATAGTCCTGTATTAACAGACTGATGTAGCCTTTAATAGTCCTGTATTAACAGACTGATGTAGCCTTTAATAGTCCTGTATTAACAGACTGATGTAGCCTTTAATAGTCCTGTATTAACAGACTGATGTAGCCTTTAATAGTCCTGTATTAACAGACTGATGTAGTCTTTAATAGTCCTGTATTAACAGACTGATGTAGCCTTTAATTTCATGCTACACTAATGTAAGACTGAAATCCTTAACTCAAAGAGACAGAGAGAGGTGAATTGAAATATAAATGGAATTTCTGCAGTTATAAAAGTGTTTTTTGGTGGCCATTTTCTGTACATTAACTTTTTCCAGTAGATATGAGTCTTTCCTTAGCAACTGGAAAAATCTAGTTGAAGTCAAATTAAATGATTCATGCATATATTGAAACATATCCATTTCAATCACTTCTCCTAACCTTCCTAGTCATTTTGTGTTTAGAAAGAAAATAATCATTGTGTTCTCAGACTTTTATTCTCTATTTTGGTTAGGCCAGGGTGTGACTAGGGTGGGCATTCTAGTTTCTTTATTTCTATGTTTTCTATTTCTTTGTGTTTGGCCGGGTGAGGTTCTCATTCAGAGGCAGCTGTCTATCGTTGTCTCTGATTGAGATTCATACTTAGGCAGCTTTTCCCCACCTGTATTTTGTGGGTAGTTGATTTCTGTTTTGTGTTTCTGCACCTGACAGAACTGTTCGTTGTCGGTTTGCCCTTTGTTATTTTGTTCAAGTGTTTTTGAAAGTAAATCATGAACACTTGCTGCGCTTTGGTCCACTCCTTCTTCATCAGACGAGCATTACACAAACAGTATACATTGTATATGTCTTGGAACCCCCCTCCACATACACCACAGTTCAGATGAGTTCAAATTATATCCACATATCCCATTCCCCCACCAATGTTTGTATAAAATATTTCCTTTCAGTGACTAATTTCCTAAATATTCATGGTCCATCATAGACATTAAGTGTGTTCCAAATGGCACCCAATTCCTTATATACTGTAATACACTACTTTTGACCAGGGCCCATAGAGGTCCATTCAAAACTAGTGCACTATAAAACGAATTGAGGTGCCATTTGGGACACAGACATTTTGGACGGTATGGACAGCCGAAGTGCTCTATCACAGAGTTGAAGCAAAAACTCCAAATATGATACACCAAAAATTTGTGCTGGTATTCATGTGACTCTTCCCTAAACAGTGAAGGGATCCATGTCCTTGAGGTCTGAGGCACCGCCGTTACACCTCCATCACTGGAGAAGAAGAAGGAGAAAGATTGGGGAGAGATAGTAACCTGGAGTTGACATGGAATCAGATAGAAAGTTTCATGATGGGAGAGGTGGGAGAGTACCACACTTCTGGAGGGTTTTGTGGTGGAAGTGTGTGTGGTGTATGATGTGAGTGTGAGTGTGTGTGTGTGTGTGTGTGTGTGTGTGTGTGTGTGTGTGTGTGTGTGTGTGTGTGTGTGTGTGTGTGTGTGTGTGTGTGTGTGTGTGTGTGTGTGTGTGTGTGTGTGTGTGTGTGTGTGTGTGTGTGTGTGTGTGTGTGTGTGTGTGTGTGTGTATAGCTGTGTATAGCTGTACCGTATGTCCTTTCCTATTTGAAAGGGCAAACCAGTTGTTTTTGTCCAATACTTACACAGCTGTGAGGGACCAGATGTTAGCCAACCACATCTCCTCCCCGGTAACCATGGTATTATATTATATTATAATGAAATACTAATGAAATGAAATACTGGAACCTATAGAGATCCCATTACATTACTAGTATTATAATGAAATACAGGAACCTATAGAGATCCCATTACATTACTAGTATTATAATGAAATACTGGAACCTATAGAGATCCCATTACATTAATGGTATTATAATGAAATACAGGAACCTATAGAGATCCCATTACATTACTAGTATTATAATGAAATACTGGAACCTATAGAGATCCCATTACATTACTAGTATTATCATGAAATACTGGAACCTATAGAGATACCATTACATTACTAGTATTATAATGAAATACTGGAACCTATAGAGATCCCGTTACATTACTAGTATTATTATTCAATACTGGAACCTATAGAGATCCCATTACATTACTAGTATTATCATGAAATACTGGAACCTATAGAGATCCCATTACATTACTAGTATCATAATGAAATACTGGAACCTATAGAGATCCCATTACATTACTAGTATTATAATTCTATACTGGAACCTATAGAGATCCCATTACATTACTAGTATCATAATGAAATACTGGAACCTATAGAGATCCCATTACATTACTAGTATTATAATGAAATACTGGAACCTATAGAGATCCCATTACATTACTAGTATTATAATTCTATACTGGAACCTATAGATATTCCATTACATTACTAGTATTATAATTCTATACTGGAACCTATAGAGATTCCATTACATTACTAGTATTATAATTCTATACTGGAACCTATAGAGATCCCATTACATTACTAGTATTATAATTCTATACTGGAACCTATAGATATTCCATTACATTACTAGTATTATAATTCTATAGTGGAACCTATAGAGATTCCATTACATTACTAGTATTATAATGAAATACTGGAACCTATAGAGATCCCATTACATTACTAGTATTATAATTCTATACTGGAACCTATAGAGATCCCATTACATTAATGGTATTATAATGAAATACTGGAACCTATAGAGATCCCATTACATTACTAGTATTATAATTCTATACTGGAACCTATAGATATTCCATTACATTACTAGTATTATAATTCTATACTGGAACCTATAGAGATCCCATTACATTACTAGTATTATAATGAAATACTGGAACCTATAGAGATCCCATTACATTACTAGTATTATAATTCTATACTGGAACCTATAGAGATCCCATTACATTACTAGTATTATAATGAAATACGTAACATATCAGATGAACTGGATGACGTAGTACACAAAAATGTGGACAACTTTTGGCTCATAAGCACCACTTTCTAAACTACTGGCTGAAAATATACTAAACTTTGAGAGTGAATCTTTCATGGCAATGGCAATTTCCAGTTTAGGTATAATACAGGGAGCTGCTTGTGGATTTGACAGATCTAATGCTATTCCACCTCTGACTCCGCCAAAACGACCACT
>NW_024609821.1:395000-557500 GCF_018296145.1 Oncorhynchus tshawytscha
GGTCTCAACTGTCAGATGCTGGTCTCAGATGCTGGTCTCAACTGTCAGATGCTGGTCTCAGATGCTGGTCTCAACTGTCAGATGCCGGTCTCAACTGTCAGATGCTGGTCTCAGATGCTGGTCTCAACTGTCAGATGCCAGTCTCAACTGTCAGATGCCGGTCTCAACTGTCAGATGCTGGTCTCAGTTGTCAGATACCGGTCTCAGTTGCCAGATGCCAGTCTCAACTGTTGGTTTTGATACAACATTAGGATAACATTTGTTATGAGGTTTTCGTGAAACAAAATAGTATGTCTTAAAGTTTTTACTATGAATGAATGTGTTAATTCTTGTTTGTTTTCTCTTAGATCAATAGCTACCATTTCTACAACTGTCCTTTCGTAATAATGTTGCACGTACTTCAGATTCAAACACTTATTTTCTGTAAATGTTTGGTTAAACCACTTTGAAGAAGAGTGTCTGCTGAACTGTAAATGTTTGGTTAAACCACTTTGAAGAAGAGTGTCTGCTGAACTGTAAATGTTTGGTTAAACCACTTTGAAGAAGAGTGTCTGCTGAACTGTAAATGTTTGGTTAAACCACTTTGAAGAAGAGTGTCTGCTGAACTGTAAATGTTTGGTTAAACCACTTTGAAGAAGAGTGTCTGCTGAACTGTAAATGTTTGAGATACACAGTGATCAGATTTGTTATGATGTAATCACGCTATGCTCTACTGTGTGTGTCTGTGTGCTCATCTATCTGTCCGTCCATCCCTCCATCCCTCCATCTGCTTGCTTACGTGCGTGTGCGTGTCTGTTGACATAATGTTATCATGAATAGCTTTACAGCGCTCACCACTGTCCAAACGGTGAATTGAAACCCTATAGTCAAATGATTTTGTCTGTGTTATGCCCTCCCTCAAGCGGAGATAGGAAGGTTAGGAAGACATTCACTTTACTGTATGGATGGTGTGCATGTGTGTGTGTGTGTGTGTGTGTGTGTGTGTGTGTGTGTGTGTGTGTGTGTGTGTGTGTGTGTGTGTGTGTGTGTGTGTGTGTGTGTGTGTGTGTGCGTGCGTGTGTGCGTGCGTGTGTTCGTGTGTACAAGAGAGAGCTTGTGTGGGTGGTGTATGTTCCGCCGTGCTGTCTCACCCAATGTGATATCAAACCAGGTTGTAGCACAGCAGAGAGAGAGAGAGAGAGATGGAGAGAATGAGAGCCAATCCAGCTTTTCTGATCCTCCTTGCCTCTCCTCTCCTCTCCTCTCCTCGCCTCCCCTCTCCTCTCCTTCCTCACATTCCATTCCATCCGGTTCTTACCCTTAAAGTGCTGTACTATGTTTGCATTCAAAATGGCACCCTATTCCCTACATAGTGCAATACTTTTGACAAAAGCCATATTTGCCTTGCTCAAAAGTAGTGCACTATATAGGGATAGGGTGCCATTTGTGACCCATTCTATGTCTAGGCACATGGATGTAATTCTGTATGTTTACTTTACAGTATAAAGGGACAATAGTGGTACTGTATCGTAGAGGGAAAACGGTCTCCTTTTTACACTTTGAAATTTGAAGTTAAAACACAATGATTTAAACAGAATTCCATTCCTGCTTTTTCAGATTGTACTGCAATGCTTCATCTGGTAACCAATGGCTATATATGAGTTTATTTTCAGTGAATATTGTGTACTTAAATTATGTTAATACAAATCCTGAGTGTGTGTGTGTGTGTGTGTGTGTGTGTGTGTGTGTGTGTGTGTGTGTGTGTGTGTGTGTGTGTGTGTGTGTGTGTGTGTGTGTGTGTGTGTGTGTGTGTGTGTGTGTGTGTGTGTGTGTGTCCATGCATGAGTGCACATATCTGTCTGTGTGAGAGATAGGGACTCAGTTACAACAGTGGTATCTGAAGAGACTTCATGTCAAAATGACATTTCAAAGAATTCAAGGACAGGGATTGATTTATTTTCTGTTTGATCTGACTCCAGTTGGAAGTCCCAGTTTCCAAGTTTCTGCTCTCAAGTTTCATCAAACTCTTAGAGATAAAAGGAAGAGAATTTAAGCTAGAGACTAGAGCCAAATGAGTATTGGTGATCCCCAAGCAGAGGCATTGGCTCTAGGGTAGTTGGCTGACTACATACAATACATTGATTGAAACACAACACTACATTGATGCATATCAGCGTGAATCTTTTGCTTCTTCAGTAATAACCTATTCCCTATATAGTGCACTAATTTTGATTAGATCCCTATGGGGCCCTGGTCTAAAGTAGTGCATTATATGGGGAATATGGTGCCATTTGGAATGGATCCTGTCTCTCCTTGTGGTGCTGGGAATTGAAGCCCTATTTAGTTTTGTATAGAGAAATACTATCACACACGACCAGGGCAGAATGGATTTTCTTCTGATATTTTAAACATCTAATCACTTTTGAAATACTATTTATTATTGTGCTACTATAATAGTTTTTAATCATGAACAATCCAACTACAACTGTCTTTTAAAGGTAATTTACACACACACACACACACACACACACACACACACACACACACACACACACACACACACACACACACACACACACACACACACACACACACACACACACACACACACACACACACACACACACACACAAAACACTTGGCACAGATCCTGACACTAAGCAGAAAACAAACAGTGGTTCCATCCATACATTAAAAGCCATGGAGATGGAGCTGCAGAAGTAATCCCATTCTGTCTGTCCAGGCTTTACCTTCATACATCCAATAGAAATCATTTCCATACAATGTACTTAGTAAGTATTCTGGTCTTCATACATCCAATAGAAATCATTTCCATACAATGTACAATAGAAATCATTTCCATACAATGTAGTAAGTATTCTGGTCTTCAGTAAGTACATCCAATAGAAATCATTTCCATACAATGTACTTAGTAAGTATTCTGGTCTTCATACGTCCAATAGAAATCATTTCCATACAATGTACTTAGTAAGTATTCTGGTCTTCATACGTCCAATAGAAATCATTTCCACAGCTATAACCTAAACTGCTGACCTTCTATGCTGTAATCTGTGTCAGTCTCCAACTCAGACCTTCTATGCTTTTTTTCTCAATGTTTTTTCTCAATTTTTTTGTCATGCACCTTTATATTGGGGGACATGTCTGTGCCTTTTGTTCATACTGTCAACATATAGGACAGTGTATTTAGATGTAGGTGAAGTGTATCTACATGTAGGCAGAGAAAACATCACAAGTAGATACATGCATAAATACACGAACACGCTGAATGTCTGAATTAGTGGAATGTAATCCATTTTCATTAGAATGTCGTGCTGTTGCCTTATTCTAGCTTTTCAGCTCCACTACACATCTGAGTAAACAATTAGGTCAAATCTGGTCAACGCCACCGAATGCAGGTTGGCAAGTACAAAACAGCTGTTCTTAGCTATTGTCACATTGACCTTGAAACAGAACAGAAGCTGTTACTGCAATAGGAAAGAAACAGAACAAAAGCTGTGTTAGTTAATTGCCCAGAATCTTTCTCCATATTCTCATCACTTTTCCAGAATCTCATTGATTAATATGATCATCTTTATAGTATTTTTGTTATATTCAGATGTCTTAGTATATATTTGACTGCTTCCTCTCTCTATCTCCACATATCTCTCTATTCCCAGCTCCCCATCCCTCTTTCACCCGCTTGATCCAGTCTCCCACTTCTTTTTTCTTTCTTTCTTCCTTCCTTCCTGTCTCTCTGTCTCTCGCTCTCCCTCTGTCTCTCAATTCAATTCAATTTAAGGGCTTTATTGGCATGGGAAACATATGTTAACATTGCCAAAGCAAATGAAGTAGATAATATACAAAAAAATGTACTGTGAACATTACACTTGTAACGGAATTCCTCTTCTTCAGAGGAGGAGTAGCAAGGATCAGACCAATGTGCAGCGTGGTAAGTGTCCATAATGATATATTTAATAAATCAACAGAACACTGAATAAAAATAACAAAAGTACAAACAAACAAGCGAAACAGTCCCGTATGGTGAAAACACTAACACAGGATACAACCACCCACAAACACAGTAGAAAACAGGCTGCCTAAATATGGCTCCCAATCAGAGACAACGACTGATACCTGCCTCTGATTGAGAACCATACTAGGCCAAACACATAGAAATATAACAACAGAACAAAACATAGAAAAACAACTTAGAATGCCCACCCCAACTCACACCCTGACCAACTAAAATAAAGACAAAAAAAGGAACTAAGGTCAGAACGTGACAACACTCACAAAAGTTCCAAAAGAATAAAGGCATTTGAAATGTCATATTATGTTTTCTCTCTCTCTCTTCTCTCTCTCTCTCTCTCTCTCTCTCTCTCTCTCTCTCTCTCTCTCTCTCTCTCTCTCAATTCAATTTCAATTCAAGGGCTTTATTGGCATGGGAAACATGTGTTAACATTGCCAAAGCAAGTGAGGTAGATAATATATAAAGTGAAATAAACAATAAAAAATTAACAGTAGACATCACACATACAGAAGTTTCAAAACAATAAAGACATACAAAATAATGCAAACCATCTCTGGAGGATATTAGTTGCAAATTTACCTGATGGAATCCAACAAATGTCATATTATATATATATATATATACAGTGTTTTAACAATGTACAAATGGTAAAGGACACAAGATAAAATAAATAAGCATAGATATGGGTTGTATTTACAATGGTGCGTGTTCTTCACTGGTTGCCCTTTTCTCGTGGCAACAGGTCACAAATCTTGCTGCTTTGATGGCACACTGTGGAATTTCACCCAGTAGATATGGGAGTTTTTCGAAATTGGATTTGTTTTCGAATTCTTTGTGGATCTGTGTAATCTGAGGGAAATATGTCTCTCTAATATGGTCATACATTGGGCAGGAGGTTAGGAAGTGCAGCTCAGTTTCCACCTCATTTTGTGGGCAGTGAGCACATAGCCTGTCTTCTCTTGAGAGCCATGTCTGCCTACGGCGGCCTTTCTCAATAGCAAGGCTATGCTCGCTGAGTCTGTACACAGTCAAAGCTTTCCTTAATTTTGGGTCAGTCACAGTGGTCAGGTATTCTGCCGCTGTGTACTCTCTGTGTAGGGCCAAATAGCATCCTAGATTGCTCTGTTTTTTTTGTTAATTCTTTCCAATGTGTCAAGTAATTATCTTTTTGTTTTCTCATGATTTGGTTGGGTCTAATTGTGCTGCAGTCCTGGGACTCTGTAGGGTGTGTTTGTGAACAGAGCCCCAGGACCAGCTTGCTTAGGGGACTCTTCTCCAGGTTCATCTCTCTGTAGGTGATGGCTTTGTTGTGGAAGGTTTGGGAATCGCTTCCTTTTAGGTGGTTATAGAATTTAACAGCTCTTTTCTGGATTTTGATAATTAGTGGGTATCGGCCTAATTCTGCTCTGCATGCATTATTTGGTGTTCTACGTTGTACACGGAGGATATTTTTGCAGAATTCTGCGTGCAGAGTCTCAATTTGGTGTTTGTCCCATTTTGTGAAGTCTTGGTTGGTGAGCGGACCCCAGACCTCACAACCATAAAGGGCAATGGGCTCTATGACTGATTCAAGTATTTTTAGCCAGATCCTAATTGGTATGTTGAAATTTATGTTCCTTTTGATGGCATAGAATGCCCTTCTTGCCTTGTCTCTCAGATCGTTCACAGCTTTGTGGAAGTTACCTGTGGTGCTGATGTTTAGGCCAAGGTATGTATAGTTTTTTGTGTGCTCTAGGGCAACAGTGTCTAGATGGAATTTGTATTTGTGGTCCTGGTGACTGGACCTTTTTTGGAACACCATTATTTTGGTCTTACTGAGATTTACTGTCAGGGCCCAGGTCTGACAGAATCTGTGCATAAGATCTAGGTGCTGCTGTAGGCCCTCCTTGGTTGGTGACAGAAGTACCAGATCATCAGCAAACAGCAGACATTTGACTTCGGATTCTAGTAGGGTGAGGCTGGGTGCTGCAGACTTTTATAGTGCCCGCGCCAGTTCATTGATATATATGTTGAAGAGGGTGGGGCTTAAGCTGCATCCCTGTCTAACCCCATGACCCTGTGTGAAGAAATTTGTGTGTTTTTTGCCAATTTTAACCGCACACTTGTTGTTTGTCTCTCTCTCTCTCTGTCTCTCTCTCTCTCTGTCTCTCTCTCTCTCTCTCTGTTTTCTCTCTCTGTCTCTCTCTTGCGCTCTCTCTCTCGCTCTCTCTCGCTCTCTCGCGCGCTCTCCCTCGCGCTCTCTCTCTCTTGCGCTCTTTCTCTCGCGCTCTCTCGTGCTCTCTCGTGCTCTCTCTCTCTGCATAGTTTATTTCTCCTGTCCTATTTCTTCTGTCCTGTGCCTCTCCAGTCTTATTGGCCTTTGACCTGCCAAATATGCTTTGACCCACTTAGCAGCACTCCCTCCCTGCAGGAGGGTGATTGAGACTGGGCCTGGGTATGGTGCAGCTGGGGTTAGTGGGGCTGGAGTTGGGATTGGTGGGGTTGGGATTGGTGGGGCTGGAGCTGGGACTTGAGCTAGGTCTGGGACTGGAGCTAGGACTGGACTGGGACTAGGACTGGAGCAAGGACTAGAGCTAGGACTGGAGCAAGGACTAGAGTTAGGTCTGGGACTGGAGCTAGGACTGGAGCTGAGACTGGGACTAGGACTAGGACTAGAGCTAGGACTGGAGCAAGGACTAGAGCTAGGTCAGGGACTGGAGCTAGGACTGGAGCTGAGACTGGGGCTAGGACTAGGACTAGAGCTGGGACTGGGACTGTGTCCTGGGGTTTACAGCAATGTGTCCTAAATGGCAGGTCAGGACTAAAAACATGTTGTCTATTAACAGAAATAAACCATTTTCTTCTTTCTTTGATAGGTTTGGTTTATTTGGTGGTCAAGCATTGCTATTATCCATTGGTGCATGAATGACAATCTATACATTATGCCCAAATATTGTATAGATGGAAAACACATTACATGTCAATGTCTAAGATAGTGTAGTCTGGCCAGGCCTATGGTGTTCTCTCTCTCTCTCTCTCTCCAACATACTAAGGGCCTCCCTGAGGACCAAGCTTTCTGCAGCTCATTATCTTCCCCTCTGTGCTGCACACACACACTGGTTTGTTCGGTGTCTCCCTCGATTTCAAACTCCTGGGAAATGTATTGATTTTCTCTTTTTTTTACAATCTGACTTGGTGCTTCACAACAACACCTACAGCACACGCACACGCACACGCACACACACACACACACACACACACACGCACACACACACACGCACACACGCACGCACACGCACGCACACACACACACACACACACACACACACACACACACACACACACACACACACACACACACACACACACACACACACACACACACACACACACACACACACACACACACACACACACACACACACACACACACACACACACACACACACACACACATACATAGACAAATCCTCCTGGGCTGTTGCTCCACAACATTACATTTTGTGTTCTAACCAGCAGTGTTGCATAAACGAAACGCCTCGTGTGTCAGTTTCAACTTTCTGCTTTTCATTTGGTTCCCAAGCAGAGGAACACTGACCTATTAATCCTTTTCAATCAGAGTGACTAGTCAAGCACAAAGTCATGTCAATTCAGACTGAGGAGGGTTAGAGGTCAGAGGTCGTCGAGCCCCAGCTTTGTTTGACCGTGCCTTGCCCCCGTAGATCCAGTCTGAATGGGGTTATTGTGAGACTGGAGGAGAGGGGGACATCAATCTTCTTTCTGCTAGGTGGAACAAGAGGTATTGTGGTGCTGGGGAGGGAAATGTCAGACGTACTGCAATGGACCTGCCTTTTCTCACACTCTCACACTCACACACACACACACACACACACACACACACACACACACACACACACACACACACACACACACACACACACACACACACACACACACACACACACACACACACACACACACACACACACACACACACACACACACACACAACATGCATGCACTCCCATGCAAACACCCACACACCAACTTCTTGACAGTAGCTAGAATTGAGTAAGGGCAGAATGTGTTGTACTTTTGAAATTACTTTTTACAACTGAGTTTTAGTGAATCCAACTGAATAACATTGGATTCAGTTTAGGAATGCCACCTTTAATGATATGTATAACTCTACCCAGAGAGTTGAATTCAGTTTAGGAATGTCACCTTTAAAAACTTCCTTGGGATCGGTGTCCCTTCCACTGGACGGTTGAGCTAACGTAGGCTAATGCGATTAGCATGAGGTTGTAAGTAACAAGAACATTTCCCAGGACAAAGACTTATCTGATATTGGAAGAAAGCTTACATTCTTGTTAATCTAACTGCACTGTCCAATTCACAGTAGCTATTACAGTGACAGAATACAATGCTATTGTTTGAGGAGAGTGCACAATTTTGAACATAAACAGTTATTAATAAACAAATTAGGCACATTTGGGCAGTCTAGATACAATATTTCTGGTTCCATGCAATGGTTCATTGGATCAGTATATATAATGATATGTATAACTTTACGCAGAGTTGGATTCAGTTTAGGAATGTCATCTTTAATGATATGTATTACTCTTCCCAGAGAGTTGAATTCAGTTTAGGAATGTCATCTTTAGTGATATGTATAACTCTTCCCAGAGACTTGAATTCAGATTAGGAATGTCATCTTTAATGATATGTATTACTCTTCCCAGAGAGTTGAATTCAGTTTAGGAATGTCATCTTTAGTGATATGTATAACTCTACCCAGAGAGTTGGATTCAGTTTAGGAATGTCATCTTTAATGATATGTATTAGTCTTCCCAGAGAGGGGTCTGAACCAGATGTGTGTTTGGGTTTTCAGGAAGCTAGTTATTTCAGACCACTGTCAATGTTCACTCAGATGAATGAGCACCAACCGCTGAGTGCAGGGATTCTGGACTGATACTTAGCTAGCAGCTGGAGACAAGTGATAGACAGGTGAAATATCTGACCCACTCACACACACACTCACACAGTTGATCATCACTATACCTGCAGCTTAAAACCTTCAACCCCTTAAAACCTTAACCTTCAATCCCCATCTAACCAGGTGTCAGGAATTGACATATTCAGATGCAGATGTGGTGGGTGCAAATCCTCTACAGTACATATGCAGATGATGCATATTTAAAACACACAGGAGTGACCTACACAGAAGTAGTTACACGTTCTCATATTGTGGCAATTTTATCTGCGCCAGCCCTCCCAATAGGCAAAAAAAATCACAATAATTGAGTTTGATTTCTCGAGTATAAACCCTTTTCTGACCTGAAAGAAGCAGACATTGAGGAAAGGTAGCAGGTTTTACCGTGGTTTTTTTGTCTTTCAGAATCCAGCCTCAATTTTGCGACCCCTGCTGTTTACAGTATAGAGACACAACATGGTGTAGAACACAGGTGGGTAGTCACTAGATCACATCTATACTAGGTACAGTATCTCACCCCCATAAGACACACAACATGGTGTAGAACACAGGTGGGTAGTCACTAGATCACATCTATACTAGGTACAGTATCTCACCCCCATAAGACACACAACATGGTGTAGAACACAGGTGGGTAGTCACTAGATCACATCTATACTAGGTACAGTATCTCACCCCCATAAGACACACAACATGGTGTAGAACACAGGTGGGTAGTCACTAGATCACATCTATACTAGGTACAGTATCTCACCCCATAAGACACACAACATGGTGTAGAACACAGGTGGGTAGTCACTAGATCACATCTATACTAGGTACAGTATCTCACCCCATAAGACACACAACATGGTGTAGAACACAGGTGGGTAGTCACTAGATCACATCTATACTAGGTACAGTATCTCACCCCCATAAGACACACAACATGGTGTAGAACACAGGTGGGTAGTCACTAGATCACATCTATACTAGGTACAGTATCTCACCCCCATAAGACACACAACATGGTGTAGAACACAGGTGGGTAGTCACTAGATCACATCTATACTAGGTACAGTATCTCACCCCCATCATGGTGCAGAACACAGGTGGGTAGTCACCACATCTATAGGTACAGTATCTCACCCCATAAGACAACAACATGGTGTAGAACACAGGTGGGTAGTCACTAGATCACATCTATACTAGGTACAGTATCTCAGCCCCATAAGACACACAACATGGTGTAGAACACAGGTGGGTAGTCACTAGATCACATCTATACTAGGTACAGTATCTCACCCCCATAAGACACACAACATGGTGCAGAACACAGGTGGGTAGTCACTAGATCACATCTATACTAGGTACAGTATCTCACCCCCATAAGACACACAACATGGTGTAGAACACAGGTGGGTAGTCACTAGATCACATCTATACTAGGTACAGTATCTCACCCCCATAAGACACACAACATGGTGTAGAACACAGGTGGGTAGTCACTAGATCACATCTATACTAGGTACAGTATCTCACCCCCATAAGACACACAACATGGTGTAGAACACAGGTGGGTAGTCACTAGATCACATCTATACTAGGCACAGTATCTCACCCCCATAAGACACACAACATGGTGTAGAACACAGGTGGGTAGTCACTAGATCACATCTATACTAGGTACAGTATCTCACCCCCATAAGACACACAACATGGTGTAGAACACAGGTGGGTAGTCACTAGATCACATCTATACTAGGTACCGTATCTCACCCCCATAAGACACACAACATGGTGTAGAACACAGGTGGGTAGTCACTAGATCACATCTATACTAGGTACAGTATCTCACCCCCATAAGACACACAACATGGTGTAAAACACAGGTGGGTAGTCACTAGATCACATCTATACTAGGCACAGTATCTCACCCCCATAAGACACACAACATGGTGTAGAACACAGGTGGGTAGTCACTAGATCACATCTATACTAGGCACAGTATCTCACCCCCATAAGACACACAACATGGTGTAGAACACAGGTGGGTAGTCACTAGATCACATCTATACTAGGTACCGTATCTCATCTCCCCCATAAGACACATAACATGGTGTAGAACACAGGTGGGTAGTCACTAGATCACATCTATACTAGGTACAGTATCTCACCCCCATAAGACACACAACATGGTGTAGAACACAGGTGGGTAGTCACTAGATCACATCTATACTAGGTACCGTATCTCACCCCCATAAGACACACAACATGGTGTAGAACACAGGTGGGTAGTCACTAGATCACAACTATACTAGGTACAGTATCTCACCCCCATAAGACACACAACATGGTGTAGAACACAGGTGGGTAGTCACTAGATCACATCTATACTAGGTACAGTATCTCACCCCCATAAGACACACAACATGGTGTAGAACACAGGTGGGTAGTCACTAGATCACATCTATACTAGGCACAGTATCTCACCCCCATAAGACACACAACATGGTGTAGAACACAGGTGGGTAGTCACTAGATCACATCTATACTAGGTACCGTATCTCACCCCCATAAGACACATAACATGGTGTAGAACACAGGTGGGTAGTCACTAGATCACAACTATACTAGGTACAGTATCTCACCCCCATAAGACACACAACATGGTGTAGAACACAGGTGGGTAGTCACTAGATCACATCTATACTAGGTACCGTATCTCACCCCCATAAGACACACAACATGGTGTAGAACACAGGTGGGTAGTCACTAGATCACATCTATACTAGGTACAGTATCTCACCCCCATAAGACACACAACATGGTGTAGAACACAGGTGGGTAGTCACTAGATCACATCTATACTAGGTACAGTATCTCACCCCCATAAGACACACAACATGGTGCAGAACACAGGTGGGTAGTCACTAGATCACATCTATACTAGGTACCGTATCTCACCCCCATAAGACACACAACATGGTGTAGAACACAGGTGGGTAGTCACTAGATCACATCTATACTAGGTACAGTATCTCACCCCCATAAGACACACAACATGGTGTAGAACACAGGTGGGTAGTCACTAGATCACATCTATACTAGGTACAGTATCTCACCCCCATAAGACACACAACATGGTGTAGAACACAGGTGGGTAGTCACTAGATCACATCTATACTAGGTACAGTATCTCACCCCCATAAGACACACAACATGGTGTAGAACACAGGTGGGTAGTCACTAGATCACATCTATACTAGGTACAGTATCTCACCCCCATAAGACACACAACATGGTGTAGAACACAGGTGGGTAGTCACTAGATCACATCTATACTAGGTACCGTATCTCACCCCCATAAGACACACAACATGGTGTAGAACACAGGTGGGTAGTCACTAGATCACATCTATACTAGGTACCGTATCTCACCCCCATAAGACACACAACATGGTGTAGAACACAGGTGGGTAGTCACTAGATCACATCTATACTAGGTACAGTATCTCACCCCCATAAGACACACAACATGGTGTAGAACACAGGTGGGTAGTCACTAGATCACATCTATACTAGGTACAGTATCTCACCCCCATAAGACCCCATAAGACACACAACATGGTGTAAGAACACAGGTGAACACAGGTGCAGTAGTCACTAGATCACATCTATACTAGGTACCGTATCTCACCCCCATAAGACACACAACATGGTGTAGAACACAGGTGGGTAGTCACTAGATCACATCTATACTAGGTACAGTATCTCACCCCCATAAGACACACAACATGGTGTAGAACACAGGTGGGTAGTCACTAGATCACATCTATACTAGGTACCGTATCTCACCCCCATAAGACACACAACATGGTGTAGAACACAGGTGGGTAGTCACTAGATCACATCTATACTAGGTACAGTATCTCACCCCATAAGACCCCATAAGACACACAACATGGTGTAGAACACAGGTGGGTAGTCACTAGATCACATCTATACTAGGTACAGTATCTCACCCCCATAAGACACACAACATGGTGTAGAACACAGGTGGGTAGTCACTAGATCACATCTATACTAGGTACAGTATCTCACCCCCATAAGACACACAACATGGTGTAGAACACAGGTGGGTAGTCACTAGATCACATCTATACTAGGTACAGTATCTCACCCCCATAAGACACATAACATGGTGTAGAACACAGGTGGGTAGTCACTAGATCACATCTATACTAGGCACAGTATCTCACCCCCATAAGACACACAACATGGTGTAGAACACAGGTGGGTAGTCACTAGATCACATCTATACTAGGTACAGTATCTCACCCCCATAAGACACACAACATGGTGTAGAACACAGGTGGGTAGTCACTAGATCACATCTATACTAGGCACAGTATCTCACCCCCATAAGACACACAACATGGTGTAGAACACAGGTGGGTAGTCACTAGATCACATCTATACTAGGTACAGTATCTCACCCCCATAAGACACACAACATGGTGTAGAACACAGGTGGGTAGTCACTAGATCACATCTATACTAGGTACCGTATCTCACCCCCATAAGACACATAACATGTTGACTCCATTTATTATTATTGTACAAGACTAGTCTACTGTACATTCAAAGAAAAAGGGTTCTAAAGGGGTTCTTCTGCAATCCCCCTAGGAGAACCCTTTGAATAACTATTTTTGGTTCCAGATAAACCCTTTTTGGTTCCAGGTAGAACCCTTTTGGTTCGATGTAGAACCCTCTGTGGAAAGGGTTGAACCAAAACGGTTCAACATGGAACCAGAAAGGGTTCTTCAAAGGGTTATCCTACAGCCGAAGAACCCTTTTAGGTTTTAGATAGCACCTTTTTTTCTAAGAGTGTATGGAAGTCATCCTCATGCTCCCGACCACGTTGTTGACATCAAAATGACTCCTCCATTCACAGCTCCCAACCGGCCGCCACGTTCTCTCCCTAAGAACTGTGGCTGAACGCCTATTAGGGTTGACTATCATCAACTGCATTATCTTCCTTTGTCCTCGACGGAATAGGGAGGAGAAAAAAAACATTAATTATATTAAGTAATTTCAATAATGATTTAATTCTCCAAATGCTTGTTATGTGAATACTTTAGAGAGGAGAGAATAAGTGGGTCTTTCAAAGAGTGCTATGCTGAGGTCACGGTGGTTCTGACTGCACATCAGCATGAATATATTCATTGTTTTCTATTCCACTGTGTTGACTGAGAGCATGATGATGAATACAGGGTTGTGTCTCATGCCCATTTAGTTTGAAATGGCAGGGTAATCATCCAGGTGTATCTGTAAGCATTGACTAGGCCTGAAAACTGTGTTTCAAGTCGGTGTGTCAGATTGAGGTGTTCAAATGGAAGTAGGCTTTGATGTTGAAATATTTGTAAAGGTTTCCCATAATGCAATGTTTGCTAGTCTTTTCGGCCACCAGATGGTTCAAGAATTTGTTGTAGCTCTGAATTGGCATACCTCATTGAACCATGCAACCAATCATCAACGGTTGTTTCCGGACGGGACCCTTTACTCTTTCACAACAAACCCACCAGGCAGGAAGTGCTCAATCAGCAATACTATGACATCACTTCCTGCTGCACACTGGGCCAGCAGAGATATGTTAGGAAAGCGTACAAACAGAACCAACGGCCAAACAGATTCCTCCTTCACACAACACACACAGCTGTTTCCTCCTCTGACTCCCCTGAGTGTGTGTGTGTGTGTGCATGCGTGCACTCTCTGGTTCCTGGAAAAGTGAGGGATTGAGTTACACTCTGTGGCGAGACAATATGCTGACAATGTCAATTCCTTTTCCTTTCAACCTCTCTCTCTCTCTCTCTCTCTCTCTCTCTCTCTCTCTCTCTCTCTCTCTCTCTCACTCTCTCGCTCTCTCTCGCTCGCTCTCGCTCTCTCTCTCTCTCTCTCTCTCGCTCTCTCAGTCTATTGGCACTCACTACAAAGACCTGTTATAGTTACAGGTAGAGTTGCCTCATCAGACTGTTACAGGTAGAGTTGTCTCATCAGACTGTAACAGGTAGAGTTGTCTCATCAGACTGTTACAGGTAGAGTTGTCTCATCAGACTGTAACAGGCAGAGTTGTCTCATCAGACTGTTAGAGGTAGAGTTGTCTCATCAGACTGTAACAGGCAGAGTTGTCTCATCAGACTGTAACAGGTAGAGTTGTCTCATCAGACTGTAACAGGTAGAGTTGTCTCATCAGACTGTTACAGGTAGAGTTGTCTCATCAGACTGTAACAGGCAGAGTTGTCTCATCAGACTGTAACAGGTAGAGTTGTCTCATCAGACTGTAACAGGCAGAGTTGTCTCATCAGACTGTAACAGGTAGAGTTGTCTCATCAGACTGTTACAGGTAGAGTTGTCTCATCAGACTGTAACAGGTAGAGTTGTCTCATCAGACTGTAACAGGTAGAGTTGTCTCATCAGACTGTTACAGGTAGGAATAGCAACTTTTACTATATCTGCAGCAGCCTCACTAGCAGTTCACTCACTTGTCCGATATTGGCTGAGGCTAAGATAGAAAATTACATTTTTTAACCTTTATTTAACTAGGTGAGTCAGTTAAGAACAAACACTTATTTACATTGACGGCCAACCGGGGAACAGTGGGGTAACTGCCTTGTTCAGAGGCAGAACGACAGATTTTTACCTTATCAGCTCGGACATTCGATCTAGCAACCTTTCAGTTACTGGCCCAACGCTCAAACCACTAGGCTACATGTTGCATGTGTAAATACGTCTACTATAGTAGATCCTTTCTCATATCAAGGTTGGGACATTTACAGTAAAATAAACTCATTATTATTGGATTTAATGCTGTCTACAGCTTTGTTCTTTTAATAATGTTGCCAGTGCCAGTCAATACAAAAATCCCATTTCCTTCGTATCAATCTCATTTCAAACTAAAGGCCAAGACTAAATTAAGTCCTTTGTGTGAGTCTCTATTGAATAGTAAGGTTTCCTGTTAAGCAATTTTTCCAGGAGGGTTTTTTCGGCTCTATTTGCTACAATCCCCTTCTATGAGGATCATGAAAGGCAATAGTGACTTAAGATTCTGTGAGTGTGTGGTGTGTGTGTGTGTGTAACCTTGCCCTGAGGCATTACTATTGTATTAGCAGTTGGAACACGTAACCTTCACCTTTACTCTCGACTCAACGTCCAACATAACACACACTTATAATGTACTGCTTCAACTCTAGGTCACTGTCACACCAGCCTTTGCTTTGGCTCCCCCTCCTGTCCAGCTCAGGCGTTTGGCATTGCCGGTCTTCTAGTAGCTGGTGAACCAACTGCTGGCAAACGCCCTTCACTCATCAACCCCGGACTTGTCTTGTCATCATTACACACACCTGGTTCCAATCCCCACTCTATCACTGTATTTAAATTCCCTCTGCCATTTGTCTTTGTCGGTCATTGTAAATGTTACTTGTTTTCCTGAGAGGCATCTAGCCTACTATTTCCTGAGTACATTATATTTTTCACTTTGGGTTCACCCTGTGCCTTTTTGTTTATGAAGATATATTTTGAGCACAACAGCGTTTGGGTTTTGTCCTGCGTTGATCTATGGTGCTTAAATAAATGCAGTAGTTCTAAACCTGTGACTGCTTCCTGCCTACTCCTCTCTACACTAGTGACAGAATGACCGACCTAAGAAAACAGCGCCTCACAGGACTGACATGGACGAGGTGCTCCTGGCCGTACGCTAACTGCAGGATACACCACCACCTTCCCCTGTTGTGGTTCCAGCCACATCACCCGGTCTGATCAGCAACGTCTACCTGCCCCTTTCGGAGTGGTTTGACAGCACCCCCAGCTCATTGTAGGGGTTTCTCCTGCAGTGTGACCTCCACCTGGCCCTCCATGCCCGAACGGCCTCCGAGAAGGACAAGGTGGCCTTGGTGATGGACCACCCCTGGAACACCTGTCCCAGAAGGAGAACCGGGCGTGGAAGCGACAGGCCGAGGAGCTCTCCTGCACCTCCCCAGGTAAGTGTGACCGTGCCTTGCTCCTCTCTGGCCACCCAGCCCGTCCTCCTCTCTGTCACCTTCCCTGACTATCCTGGCCCCCCACTGAGTCCTGCCCTAGTGGACACAGGTGCTGCAGGCAACTTCCTAGATCGGTCAGTGGTCTTATCATTACGCATTCCTCTAGTCCCTTTACAACCCCCTATTCCAGTCCTTGCCCTAGATAACCATCCCCTAGGAACAGGACTGTTGCGCCAGACCACGATTCCCATTTCCCTCACAGTTACTCACATTCACCATGACCACACCACATTCCTCATCTTAGACTCTCCTGCACACCCCGTAGTTTTAGGTTTCCCCTGGCTACAGTTGCATAACCCCAGTATATCGTGGACAGAGCGGAGGTTGTTGGGTTGGTCACAGTAAAGTCAGTGGAGGTGTCTCTCTGTGTCAATCTGTGCCTCCTCCGTGGAAAGTCCGGACGAGGCCACCCACGTCCCTATTCCGGAGGAAAACCTACAGGTGGACTTTTCGAAGACTCGTGCCGCGTGCCTGCCCCCTCATCGCCCATGGGACTGCACTATCGACCTACTGTCTGGTTCTGCCCTCGCGGGGGCACATCTACCCTCTCTCGCATGCAGAAACCGAATCCATGGAGGCCTACGTCCAGGAGACAATGGCCCAAGGATTCATCTATCTGTCCACCTCTCCGGCCACCTCCAGCTAATTTTCCATGAATGAGGGAGGTCTCCGCCCCTGTATCGATCACACTGAATAAGACTACTGTTAAATTCAGTTATCCCATGCCTCTCATACCCACTGTAATCAAACAGATGCATGGTGATAAGTACTTTAAGAAATTGGATTTACGCAACGCCTACAACCTGGTGCGCATCAGAGGGGGTGAATGGAAGACCGCCTTCACCACCAGCACCGGGCACAACGAATACAGGATAATGCCCTACGGCCTTACAAATGCACCCTCGGTGTTTCAATCCTTCATTAATGAGGTGTTTAGTCGCTGTGTAGTGGTGTACATAGATGACATCTTGGTGTACTCCACTACACGCGAGCAACATGTCTCATGTCAGGTCCGTTTTGGAGAGGCTGATGGGGCATCACTTGTACGACAAGACGGAGAAGTGTCTTTTCTTTCAGCAGGCAGTCTCCTTCCTAGGCTATCGTATATCCACAGCGGGAGTGGAGATGAAAGAGCAGAGCGTCAGTGCAGTACGGTCGTGGCCTGCCAACATCAAGGCGGTGCAGCACTTCCTTGGTTTTTCCAACTATTTCAGACTCTTCATTAGGGGTTTCAGCACAGTAGTGGCCCCTCTCACCTCCTTCCCGAATGGGAGGTCCTCGACAGCTGCGCTGGACTGGGGAGGCCAACGAAGCCTTCCATACGCTCAAGGAATGTTTTACTAACCTACCTGTTCTGGCTCACCCTGACCAGTCTCTGCCCTTCATCATGGAGGTGGACGTCTCTGAGGTTGGAGTAGGGGCTGTTCTCTCCCAATGCACTGGATCGCCACCTAAACTCTAGGGGCTCGCCGGCCTTCTAGCTGCTGCCGAACCTACTGCTGGCAAACGCCCTTCACTCATCAACCCCAGATTTGTCTCGTCATCATTACACACACCTGGTTCCTATCCCCACTCTATCTAACCAGGTGTCTGGTTAGACTGTAAACTCTCCTTCAAGACTCACATTAAGCATCTCCAATCCAAAATTAAATCTAGAATTGGCTTCCTATATCGCAACAAAGCCTCCTTCACTCATGCTGCCAAACATACCCTCATAAAACTGACCATCCTGCCGATCCTCGACTTTGGTGATGTCATCTATAAAATTGCCTCCAACACTCTACTCAACAAACTGGATCAAATCAAATCAAATCAAATCAAATTTTATTTGTCACATACACATGGTTAGCAGATGTTAATGCGAGTGTAGCGAAATGCTTGTGCTTCTAGTTCCGACAATGCAGTAATAACGAGCAAGTAATCTAACTAACAATTCCAAAAAAACTACTGTCTTATACACAGTGTAAGGGGATAAAGAATATGTACATAAGGATATATGAATGAGTGATGGTACAGAGCAGCATAGGCAAGATACAGTAGATGATATCGAGTACAGTATATACATATGAGATAAGTATGTAAACCAAGTGGCATAGTTAAAGTGGCTAGTGATACATGTATTACATAAGGATGCAGTCGATGATATAGAGTACAGTATCAACATATGCATATGAGATGAACAATGTAGGGTAAGTAACATTATATAAGGTAGCATTGTTTAAAGTGGCTAGTGATATATTTACATCATTTCCCATCAATTCCCATGATTAAAGTGGCTGGAGTAGAGTCAGTGTCATTGACAGTGTGTTGGCAGTAGCCACTCAATGTTAGTGGTGGCTGTTTAACAGTCTGATGGCCTTGAGATAGAAGCTGTTTTTCAGTCTCTCGGTCCCAGCTTTGATGCACCTGTACTGACCTCGCCTTCTGGATGACAGCGGGGTGAACAGGCAGTGGCTCGGGTGGTTGATGTCCTTGATGATCTTTATGGCCTTCCTGTAGCATCGGGTGGTGTAGGTGTCCTGGAGGGCAGGTAGTTTGCCCCCGGTGATGCGTTGTGCAGACCTCACTACCCTCTGGAGAGCCTTACGGTTGAGGGCGGTGCAGTTGCCATACCAGGCGGTGATACAGCCCGCCAGGATGCTCTCGATTGTGCATCTGTAGAAGTTTGTGAGTGCTTTTGGTGACAAGCCGAATTTCTTCAGCCTCCTGAGGTTGAAGAGGCGCTGCTGCGCCTTCCTCACGATGCTGTCTGTGTGAGTGGACCAATTCAGTTTGTCTGTGATGTATATGCCGGGGAACTTAAAACTTGCTACCCTCTCCACTACTGTTCCATCGATGTGGATGGGGGGGTGTTCCCTCTGCTGTTTCCTGAAGTCCACAATCATGCGTGCATGGCCACGCAGTCGTGGGTGAACAGGGAGTACAGGAGAGGGCTCAGAACGCACCCTTGTGGGGCCCCAGTGTTGAGGATCAGCGGGGAGGAGATGTTGTTGCCTACCCTCACCACCTGGGGGGCGGCCCGTCAGGAAGTCCAGTACCCAGTTGCACAGGGCGGGGTCGAGACCCAGGGTCTCGAGCTTGATGACGAGCTTGGAGGGTACTATGGTGTTGAATGCCGAGCTGTAGTCGATGAACAGCATTCTCACATAGGTATTCCTCTTGTCCAGATGGGTTAGGGCAGTGTGCAGTGTGGTTGAGATTGCATCGTCTGTGGACCTATTTGGGCGGTAAGCAAATTGGAGTGGGTCAAGGGTGTCAGGTAGGGTGGAGGTGATATGGTCCTTGACTAGTCTCTCAAAGCACTTCATGATGACGGATGTGAGTGCTACGGGCGGTAGTCGTTTAGCTCAGTTACCTTAGCTTTCTTGGGAACAGGAACAATGGTGGCCCTCTTGAAGCATGTGGGAACAGCAGACTGGTATAGGGATTGATTGAATATGTCCGTAAACACACCGGCCAGCTGGTCTGCGCATGCTCTGAGGGCGCGGCTGGGGATGCCGTCTGGGCCTGCAGCCTTGCGAGGGTTAACACGTTTAAATGTCTTACTCACTTCGGCTGCAGTGAAGGAGAGACCGCATGTTTCCGTTGCAGGCCGTGTCAGTGGCACTGTATTGTCCTCAAAGCGGGCAAAAAGTTATTTAGTCTGCCTGGGAGCAAGACATCCTGGTCCGTGACTGGGCTGGGTTTCTTCCTGTAGTCCGTGATTGACTGTAGACCCTGCCACATGCCTCTTGTGTCTGAGCCGTTGAATTGAGATTCTACTTTGTCTCTGTACTGGCGCTTAGCTTGTTTGATAGCCTTGCGGAGGGAATAGCTGCACTGTTTCTATTCAGTCATGTTACCAGACACCTTGCCCTGATTAAAAGCAGTGGTTCGTGCCTTCAGTTTCACACGAATGCTGCCATCAATCCACGGTTTCTGGTTAGGGAATGTTTTAATCGTTGCTATGGGAACGACATCTTCAACGCACGTTCTAATGAACTGGCACACCGTATCAGCGTATTCGTCAATGTTGTTGTCTGACACAATACGAAACATCTCCCAGTCCACGTGATGGAAGCAGTCTATCACAGTGCCATCTGTTTTGTCACCAAAGCCCCATACACTACCCACCATTGCGACCTGTACGCTCTCGTTGGTTGACCCTCGCTTCACACTCGTCGCCAAACCCACTGGCTACAGGTTATCTACAAGTCTCTGCTAGGTAAAGCCCCACCTTATCTCAGCTCACTGGTCACCATAGCATCACCCGCTCGTAGCACGCGCTCCAGCAGGTATATCTCACCGGTCACCCCCAAAGCCAATTCCTCTTTTGATCGTCTTTCCTTCCAGTTCTCTGCTGCCAATGACTGGAACGAACTGCAAAAATCTCTGAAGCTGGAGACTCGTATCTCCCTCACTAGCTTGAAGCACCAGCTGTCAGAGCAGCTCACAGATCACTGCACCTGTACATAGATGGGCTGTTTACAGATGGGCTATCTACCTACCTCATCCCCATACTATATTCATTTTTTTATTTATCTTGCTCCTTTGCACCCCAGAATCTCTACTTGCACATTCATCTTCTGCACATCTACCATTCCAGTGTTTTAATTGCTATATTGTAACACCACGATACTGGTCGTGGATCAGTTCTCTAAGTCCTACACGTCTTCCAGCACTACGGGGTGCCTGAGGATATAGTGTCTGGAGGGCATTCATGGAACGTCTGGGGGTCTCGGTCAGCCTTACTTCGGGTTTTCACCCCGAGAGTAATGGGCAGGTGGAGAGACCAGGATGTGGGTAGGTTTCTGCGGAAGGACCGGCCGGGGGAGTCTGCGGAATTCATCCCCTGGGCTCCGCCACTCCTCCACTAACCTCTCTCCCTTCCAGTGCGTACGAGGGTATCAGCCGGTTCTGGCACCTTGGCATCAGAGCCAGATCGAGGCTCCTGCGGTGGATGAATTTTTTTTAGTGCTCGGAGGAGACCTGGGAAGCCACTCATGTGCACCTGCAATGGGTTGTGAGTCGTCGGAAAGCGAGCACCGATCGCCACTGCAGTGAGGGACCGGGTCTGGCTCTCGACCCGAAACTTGCCCCTCCACCTGCCCTGCCGGAAGCTGGGCACGCGGTTTGTGGAGCCATTCAAAGTCCTGAGGAGACTGAATGAGGTTTGCTACAGATTACAGCTTCCCCCAGATTACCGTACTAACCCCTCGTTCCATGTGTCTCTCCTCAGGCCGGTGGTGACTGGTCCACTCCAGGAGTCTGAGGTGCGGGAGGTTCCTCCGCCCCCTCTGGACATCGAGGGGGCCCCGGCGTATGCTGTTCGAGCCTTACTGGACTCGAGGCGTCGGGCGAGGGGCCTTCAGTACCTCATGGAGTGGGAGGGGTATGGTCCGTAGGAGAGATGCTGGGTGCCGGTGTAGGACGTTTTGGACCCTTCGTTGCTGCGGGAGTTCCACCGTCTCCATCCGGATTGCCCTGCGCCTTGTCCTCCGGGTCGTCCCCGAGGTCGCAGTCGACGTGCTGCAGGGGGGGTCCTGTCTTTTACATGTGGAGTGTGATTAAAATAGTAACTCACTGCCATTGTCAACAATCAGCACTTTTTGGAGGAACTCCTTTCAACGTCTCTTCTCCAACGATTAATGACAAAGTAGTCTACCACTAGAACTGTGTTTAAATTAAAGGTACAAAATGAAAATGTGTAGCAGAAAACCAAGTTACTTATAATGCTTACTGTATATGGCCAATGTAGAAAACATTGCAAACAGTTCTTTAACCATTATTCTACTACTACTACTACTACTATCACCACCACTACTACGCCTACTACGACTATCACTACAACTACTACTATCACTACTACAACTACAACTATGACTACTACTATTACTATGACGACTACGACTTCCACTACTACTACTATCACTATGGCTACTATGACTACTACTACTGACTATGATTACTGCTACTATGACTACGACTATTACTACCACTATCACTACGACTACAAATACTACTATCACTACGACTACTGCTATGACTGACTACTATTACTACTACGACAATGACTACGACTACTACTACTGCTGTTACTACTACAACAACTACTACTACTACTACTATGACTAATACTACTACTCTCTACATTGACCACATTTTCTTGATGGCCATGAGACACAACTGATACACTCCCACTGTTGTCGGCCATCCAAGCAGCATGTTAGTGAGGCAGCAACATGCAAGCCTGGTGTATTTAGAACTTTCCATACCATTTGAGTCTACTTCCAAGAAGAACCTGGTAATGGGTCTACTAAGGTAGCTACTAGGAGTCTAGGTAGCTGTGCAGTATACCACGTCTCTCCATGTTATATGCATGTTTCCTGTTTCACTGGTCAGGTTAAGAATGCCCCATTCATTCATGTAGTCTGCTGGGCTTTCATGTGGCTCTGAAACACGGACCAGGCAAATATTCATAACATCCCATGTTAACAGAGCCTGTCTGTGTGTGCTCCAGCCCTCCAACGTGCAGGCTCACGCACTGTGCTCACGCACGATCAGGGAAATAATCAGGAATGGCACCCTACCTCTGGCTTTGAAAAAGGTTAGCCAGCTACCATTCCCCCATCAACTCTGAAGGCTTATAACAATAATGCACACACACACACACACACACACACACACCATTCTTCTATCACCAGTACCATTGAGTATGAGAGCTTTACTTAAATAAACCCAGATATTTTCCTGTAGCTCCAGTTACATGGGGAGGATAGAGGGGGTTAAAGGGCTGGAAGACAGTTTGATTTAGATATAGTTGGAAAGGGGTGAGGAAGGAGAGTATTGTTTAGATAGATGGTATTTTGGGGGTATTGCTTATACAGCGGTATTGCTTATACCGTGCATTCGGAAAGTATTCAGACCCCCTTTTTCCACATTTTGCTAAAATGGATTAAATAACAAATGTTCCTCACCAATCTACACACAATACCCCATAATGACAAACAGAAAACAGGTATCGTAGAAATGTATAAAAAAACAACTGAAATACCTTATTTACATTAGTATTCAGACCCTTTACTATGAGACTCAAAATTGAGCTCAGGTGCACCCTGTTTCCATTGATCATTCTTGAGATCTTTCTACAACTTGATTGGAGTCCACCTGTGGCAAATTCAATTGATTGGATATGATTTGGAAAGGAACACCTGTCTATATAAGGTACCATAGTTGACAGCGCATGTCAGAGCAAAAAACAAGCCATGATGTCAAAGGAATTGTCCGTAGAGCTCCGAGACAGGATTGAGTCAAGGGACAGATGTGGGAAGGGTACCAAAACATTTCTGCAGAGTTGAAGGTCCCCAAGAACACAGTGGCCTCCAACATTCTTAAATGGAAGAAGTTTGTAACCGCCAAGACTCCGCCCGGCCAAACTGAGCAATCGGGGGAGAAGGGCCTTGGTCAGGGAGGTAGATAGCATCAGAGTTCCTCTGTGGAGATGGGAGAACCTTCCAGAAGGGCAACCATCTCTGCAGCACTCCACCAATCAGGACTTTATGGTAGACTGGCCAGATGGAAGCCACTCCTCAGTGAAAGACACATGACAGCCCACTTACAGTTTTCCAAAAGACACTCAGACCATGAGAAACAAGATTATCTGGTCTGATGAAACCAAGATTGAACTCTTTGGCCTGAATGCCAATCGTCACATCTGGAGGAAACTTGACACTATCCCTACGGTGATGGGATCTACAGAGAAGAATGGGAACAACTCCCCAAATACAGGTGTGCCAAGCTTGTAGCGTCATATCCAAAACTCAAGGCTGTAATCGCTGCCAAAGGTGCTTCAATAAAGTACTGAGCAAAGGGTCTGAATATGTATGCAAATGTGATTTCAGGTTATTATTTATAATACTTCTTTTTAAAATCTAAAAACCTGTTTTTTGCTTCGTCATTATGAGGTATTTTGTGTAGATTGATGAGGGAATAAAAGTATTTGGAATAGAATAAGTCTATAACGTAACCAAATGTGGGAAAAGAATGCACTGCATATCATTTTAGGGGATTGAGAAGGGCAACGAGAGCTCAGCATGGAAGAGATAAAAGACAAGGAGCAAAGAATAGGGCTCTGGTCCAAAGTGTTTCAATCTGAAACACAGTCATCTCAAGGCAGCTAGGTAATACAACCTATCAGTCATAGTAAGTCAAACTTTCCTCAATAAAGCAGCTATCAGTAAGAGAAGAAAAGTGCTAGTGTTTGTGCAAGAAAGGCAAGTATAACTTTAAGCTGTTATGTTCTACTGTTTTTCTGTGCACAATATAGGGAATAGGGGTGCGGTTGAGATTCATGTGTTCTTTCTTGTGTAGCCAGTATTCCAGGTGATAGAAATGAAATATTATTCTGATTAACTGACTCAGGTGAGGTGTTGTGACCGGTTTTGTACCCGGAACACAACGTGAGGCAGCGGTACAGTGATAAATGACGTCCCCCTGTGATGACCTGTTCCCATCAGGTGAGTTCCCTGAGATCGGTCTGAGAAAACACCAGCTGTTGTCGTGACTTTCTCTCTCTATGTGTCCATGTATTTTATTAATGTCAATGAATATTAAGCCTATTCAGACATCCATAACTACATAATGATATTGTATCCTGTCATTCATTTAATTCATCCATGTTCATAAATTGTAACATCTGCTTTAACAGCTGCCAAACACAACTGGTTGGTTGCTTTCTTTGATGATGATAATAAGCTTAGGCCGCTCTAATGCTACTTGATGCCTCTTCTTAGCTCTAAGTACATTTCTGAAAACTACTAGTGTGTTAAACTTATGATACAAACTAAGGAATATTGGGATGTTAGCTCCAGTTAGTTATAAGTTTCCTTTTTCTAAAAAGTTAACCCTTAGGCATAGATCTAGGATCAGTTTACCTATTTTCCCACAAAAATGACCTAAGATCAGAATCAAGGGGTACCCAGATAGCACATAACGTTCTGAGAACCATATGTATCTTAGAGCTTAGAGCTTGGTGAGAGCGTGGTTGTCTTGTCGTTATTTTGCATACAACCTTACCACATATTTCTGGGAATGGTGCAGGATAGTTGCTTGGCGTTGGTACATTCTTAGCACATTTATACAGAACTTGACAAGAAAACGTTACTTTCTTGGTATTTCATTACTTTAACATGGTTACATTTAATTTCAATTTTGTTAATGTTCTATGAAAATTCTCCAACTGGTTTGACATTGGGAATGTTCTCAATTAGTTCAGAGAACGTTAAGAAACAACGTTCTTCTGTGGGAATTTCCGTACTTCAACATAACGTTTCCTACAGGTTTCCTTGTGGTTCTATTTTAAGTCATGTTCTCAAAGAACATTAAGAAAACTTTCCATAAAAAAAACATAAGAAAACTTTAGTAACATTCTAAGAATCCTATTTAAAAGGGCAAATTCTCACAGTATATCGCAGGAATTTGATTTCATGCCGAAACTGGATTAGATACATTGCTAGTTAAATCAGAGTTCAAGGCCAAAAATATGAAATTCCCAAAGTCACAAAAAAAAAAAAGATTTTGTCATGGGTTCAGTACCATTTGCTTGATTTTCCAGACCCTTGACTATGGTGTATCTTCATTAGCTAGCTAGCTAACATTAGCATGATGGCTAGTGTTAGCCAGCGCTAGCTACTTAGCTAGCAAGCTCTAGACTAGTCCAATGGAAACCAATGGAAACCGATGCGGGCTACATGCATAGCTAGATGACCAAATCAAATCAAACTATATTTGTCAAATGTGCTGAGTACAACAAGTGTAGACCTTACCTTGAACTGCTTACTTACAAGCCCTTAACCGACAGTGAAGTTCAAGAAGAGTTAAGAAAATATTTACCAAATAAACTCAAGCAAAAACATACCAATAATATGGCTATATACAGGGGTTACCGGTACCGAGTCAGTGTGCAGGGGTACAGGTTAGAGGTCATTTGTACATGTAGGTAGGGGTGAAGTGACTATGCATAGATAATAAACAGGGAGTAGCAGCAGTGTACAAAGCAAATGGGGGATCAATGTAACATTTGATAAATTGTTCTGCAGTCTTATGGCTTGGGGGCTGTTAAGGAGCCTTTTGGTCCTAGACTTGGCGCTCCGGTACTGCTTGCAGTGCGGTAGCAGAGAAAACAGTCTATGACTGGAGTCTGACAATTTTATGGGATTTCCTCTGTATGCGAATTGTAGTGGGTCTAGGACACTTCATGGCTACAGATGTGAGTGCTACGGGCGGTAATCATTTAGACAGGTTACCTTCGCTTCCTTGGGCACAAGGACTATGGTGGTCTGCTTGAAACATGTAGGTATTACAGACTCAGTCAGGGAGAGGTTGAAAATGTCAGTGAAGATACTTGCCAGTTGGTCAGCACATGCTTTGTGTACATGTCCTGGTGATCCATCTGGCCCCGCGGATTTGTGAATGTTGATCTGTTTAAAAGTCTTGCTCACATCCGCTACCAAGAGCGTTATCACACAGTCAGTTGCTTGCCTCGAAGCGAGCATAAAAGGCAGTTAGGTGTTCTAGTAGGCTCGCATCACTGGGCAGCTCGTGTCTGGGTTTCCCTTTGTTTTCACCCCTGCCACATCCGTTGAGCATCAGAGCCAGTGTAGTAGGATTCAATCTTTATCCTGTATTGACACTTTGCTTGTTTGATGGATATGTACATACGTTCACCATGGGGACAACGTCGTCGATGCACTTATTGATGAATCCGATGACTGAGATGGTATACTCCTCAATGCCATTGAATGAATTCCGGAACGTATTCCATTCTGTGCTAGCGTCATCTGACCACTTCCGTAATGAGCGAGTCACTGGTACTTCCTGCTTCAGTTTTTGCTTGTAAGCAGGAATCAGGAGGATATAATTATGGTCAGATTTGCCAAATGGAAGGTGGGGGAGAGCTTTGTAAGCATCTCTGTGTGTGGAGTAAAGGTGGTCTAAAGTTTTTTTTCCTATGGTTGCACAAAAATTTGGTAAAACTGATTTAAGTTTGCCTGCATTAATGCATTAGTCCCCGGCCACTTGGAGCACATCTTCTGGGTGAGCATTTTCTTGTTTGCTTATGGCCTTATAGAGTTGGTTGAGTACGGTCTTAGTGCCAGCATCGGTCTGTGGTGGTAAATAGACGGCTACGAAAATATAGTTGAGAGCTTTCTTGGTAGATAGTGTGGTCTACAGTTTATCATAAGGTACTCTACCTCAGGCGAGCAATACCTCAAGACTTCTTTATAATATTAGACATCACGCACCAGCTGTTATTGACAAAAAGACACACACCCCCACCCCTCATCTTACCAGAAGTAGCTTCTCTATTCTGCCGGTGCATTAAAAATTCCTCCAGCTCTATATTATCCGTGTCGTTGTTCAGCCACGATTCAGTGAAACATAAGATATTACAGTTCTTAATGTCCCGTTGGTAGGATAATCATAATCGTAGGTCATCAACTTTATTTTCCAATGATTGCATGTTAGCAAGTAGGGTTGATGGCAGTGAGAGTTTACTCACTAGCATACGGATTCGCAAAGGCAGCCCGATCTTCCTCCTCTTTTCCTACGTCTTTTCTTCATGCTAATGATGGGGATCTGGGCTTGTTCCTGGGAGAGCAGTATATCTTTCTCGTCAGACTCGTTAACCTGTCTGGGAACCCTCGCCAACAGCCAATGAAATTGCAGGGTGCCAAATTCAATCAACAGAAATCTCAGAAATCAAATTTCTCAAACATACAAGTATTACGCACCATTTTAAAGATACAATTCTCGTTAATCCAGCCACAGTGTCTAATTTCAAAAAGGCTTTACAGCAAAAGCTCCACAAACGATTATGTTAGGTCACCACCAAGTCACAGAAAAACACAGCCATTTTCCAGGCAAAGAGAGTTGTCACAAAAAGCAGAAATATAGATCAAATTAATCACTAACCTTTGATGATCTTCATCAGATGACACTCATAGGACTTCATGTTACACAATACATATATGTTGTGTTCGATAAAGTGAATATTTATATCCAAAAATCTAATTTTACATTGGTGTGTTATGTTCAGTAATTCCAAAACATGAGGTGATTTTGCAGAGAGCCACATCAATTCACAGAAATACTCATAACAAACATTGATAATAGATACAATTATTATACATGGAGCTTTAGATAAACTTCTCCTTAATGCAACAGCGGTGTCAGATTTTTTAAAAACTTTACGGAAAAAGCATAATATGAGTACGGCGCTCAGACGACAAATCAAGCCAAACAGATATCCGCCATGTTGGAGTCAACATTAGTCAGAAATAGCATTATAAATATTCACTTACCTTTGATGATTATCATCAGAATGCACTCCCAGGAATCCCAGTTCCACAATAAATGTTTGATTTGTTCAATCTTTATGATGTTTTTATCATAAATGTTCAATAATGTCCCAACCGGAGAATTCCATTGTCTGTAGAAAAGCCATGGAACGAGAGATAACTTTCTCATAACCGCGCGTCACGAGCCAGACCTCTGACTAATTCCCCTCTCATTCAGCCCCCATCATAGTAGAAGCAAACAACATTCTAAAGACTGTTGACATCTAGTGGAAGCCTTAAGAAGTGCAAGATGAATAATATCCCACTGTATCTTCAATAGGGGCTGAGTTGAAAAACTACAAACCTCAGATTTCCCACTTCCTGTTTGGATTTTTCTCAGGTTTTTGCCTGCCATATGAGTTCTGTTATACAGACATCATTCAAACCGTTTTAGAAACTTCAGGGTGTTTTCTATCCAATACTACTAACAATATGCATATATTAGCATCTGGAACTGAGTAGGAGGCAGTTTACTCTGGGCATGCTTTTTATCCAAAAGTGAAAATGCTGCCCCCTAGCCCAAACAGGTTAAAGGAAAAAGCTTCTTCTAGATCTTGGTGAGTAATCCCAGTCCAGAAGTTTTTTTCGGTCATAAGAGACGGTAGCAGCAACATTATGTACAAAATAAGTTTAAAAAACAAGTTACAAACAGCGCAAAAAAACTAACAAAATAGCACAACTGGTCACAGGCATGTAAAACGTCAGCCATCCTCTTTGGTGGTGACAGTGAGGTCCATATGAGATTTATATTAAATCAAGTCAAGTTGTATTTGTCGCGTCGGATACAACAGATGTAGTGAAATACTTATTTACAAGATCTTAACCAACAATGCAGAGATACTTTTATTGTAAGAAAACGTTTGCTACTAAAATAAATAAAAAATGTAATAAACTAAAGTTTTTTTTAAAGTAACGGAGGTACAAGGCATGAGTCAATGTTCGGGGGTACAGGTTAGTCGGGGTAATTGAGGTCATATGTACATGTAGGTACAGGTAAAGTGACTATGCATTGATAATAAACAGCGAGTAGCAGCAGCGTTAAAATGGCGACAATACAAATAGTCCGGGTAGTCATTTGATTAACTGTTAAACAGTCTTATTGCTCGGGGGTAGAATCTGTTAAGGAGCCTTTTGGACCTAGACTTGGCCCTCCGGTACCACTTGCAATGTGGTAGCAGAGAGAACAGTCTATGACTTGGGTGGCTGGAGCCTTTGACAATGTTTAGGTTCTTCCTCTGAAACCACCTGGTATAGAGGTGCTGGATGGCAGGAAGCCTTGCCTCAGTTTTGTACTGGGCCACACTCACTACCCTCTGGAGCACCTTAAGGTCGGATGCCAAGCAGTTGCCATACCAAGCTGTAATGCAATCATTCAGGATGCTATCGATGGTGCAACTGCAGTACTTTTTGACGATCTGAGGACCTATGCCAAATATTTTTGTCTCCTGAAGGGGAATAGGCATTGTTGTATCCTCTTCGCATCTGTCTTGGTGTGTTTGGACCATGATAGTTTTTAAAGTAACTTGATGCTCTCGACCCACTACACTACAGCCCTGTCGATGTAAATGGGGGCGTGCTCGGGACTCCTTTTCCGGGATGGTACACGATTTGCTCCTTTGGCACATTAAGGGAGAAGTTGTTGTCCTTGCACTGTCAGGTCTCTGACCTCCTCTCTTTAGGCGGTCTCATCACTGTCGGTGATCAAGCCTATCACTGTTGTGTTGTCGGCAGTCTTAATGATGGGGTTGGAGTCATGCGTGGCCACGCAGTCCTGGATAAACAGGGAGTGCAGGAGGTGACTAAGCACGCACTCATGAGGGGCCCACGTGTTGAGGATTAGTGTGGCAGATGTGTTGTTGTCGAGCCTTACCACCTGGGGGCGGCCCATCAGGTAGACCAGGATCCAGTTGCAGAGGGAGGTGTTTAGTCCCAGGGTCGTTAGCTTAGTGATGAGCTTTGAGGGCACTATGGTGTTGAACGCTGAGCTGTAGTCAATGAATAGCATTCTCACATAGGTGTTCCTTTTGTCCAGGTGGGAAAGAGTAGTGTGGAGTGCAATTGAGATTACTTAATCTGTGGATCTGTTGTGGCAGTATGTGAATTGTAGTGGGTCTAAGTTTTCTGGGACGATGGTGTTGATGTGAGCCATGACCAGCCTTTCAAAGCACTTCATGCTACAGACTCGGTCAGGGAGAGGTTGAAATTGTCAGTGAAGAAACTTGCCAGTTGGTCAGCGCATGCTCTGAGAATGCGTCCTGGTAATCCGTCTGGCTCTGCGACCTTGTGAATGTTAACCTGTCTAAAAGTCTTCCTCAAATCGACTATGGAGAGCGTGCTGACACAGTCATCCGAAACAGCTGGTGGTCTCATGTATGGTTCAGTGTTGCTTGCCTCGAAGCAAGCATACTAGACATGCCACTCATCTGGTAGGCTCACGTCACTGGGCAGCTTGTGGATGGTTTTCCCTTTGTAATCTGTAATAGTTTGCATGCCCTCCCACATCCAACGAGTGTCAGAGCCATCATGCAGAAATAACAAAGAAAATACTGTTTGATAAGCTAGTTTAGTTAGCTAGCAAGGTTTACCAGTTATCAGTGAAGGCTAGCTAGCTTTGCATGCATGGCATGACCAGTGTTGTCAAAGATGATAGACCGTCTTGTGTTATGTCCACATTACAACCAGGATGGACTGCTCTATGGGACACAAAAACGTCGGAACATACACAGATGCAGCTCTCATGCAATGCAATGATCTTTTGTTAGTTGTAATTAATAACAGTACACATAAAATCACATAGCTATGAGCGAGCACGTTGTAAACTGTAAAGTAGCTACCTAGATGTGCCATTTCCATTAGCTATACATCTTGCTACCGCATAAAAAATGCACATGTCAAAAACTCTCTCAATACATTGCATATTTAACTTATTATGGCTGGGGGGCAGTATTGAGTAGCTAGGATGAATAAGTTGCCCAAAGTAAATGGCCTGCACCTCAGTCTCAGTTGCTAATATATGCATATTATTATTAATATTGGATAGAAAACACTCTAAAGTTTCTAAAACTGTTTGAATGATGTCTGTGAGTATAACATAACTCACATGGCAGGCAAAATCCTGAGTTGAAATCAAAACAGGAAGTGAGAAATCTGAGCTTTGTATGTATTCACCAGAGTCCCCAATGAAATCCCCTTGAGATATGAATGATGTTGCACTGCCTAGGGGTTCCACTAGATGTCAACCAATAATATACGTTTTAATGAGGCTTCTATGTTGTTGTGGGAGTGAATGAGAGCAGAATGTATCAGGTGTCCATCAAGCAGCCATTTTCTGATCACGCTTATTCCTCATGGTACCGACTTGCGCTCCATTGCTCATGAAGACAAGAAGGAATACTCCGGTTGGAACTTTATTGAAGCTATATGTTAAAAACATCCTAATGATTGATTCTGTAATTAGTTTGAAATGTGTCTATGATCTGTAATATAACTTTTTGAAGTTTTTGTCCGATGTAACGCTGACCAGAATGAGCGTTTTGATATGTATACCAAACGTGCTAACAAAAGAAGGTATTTGGACATAAATAACGGATATTATCGAACAAAACAAACATTTATTGTGGACCTGGGATTCCTGGAGTGCTTTCTGATGTAGATCATCAAAGGTCAGGGAATATTTATCATGTACTTTCTTGTTTATGTTGACGCCATCGTTGCGGCTATTGTGATTTTTTTTACTTCTGAGCGCCGTCTCAGATTATTGCATTGGTTTCTTTTTGAAATCAGACACAGCGGTTGCATTAAGGAGAGATATATCTATAATTCCATGTGTATAACTTGTATTATCATCTACATTTATGATGAGTATTTTGTTGAATGATGTGGCTATGCAAAAATCACTGGATGTTTTTGGAACTAGTGAATGTAACGCGCCAATGTAAACTCATATTTTGATAAATATGAACTTTATCAAACAAAACGTACATGTATTGTGTAACATGAATTCCTATTAGTGTCATCTGATGAAGATCAAAGGTTAGTGATTAATTTTCTCCATTTGTGCTTTTTGAAACTCCTCTCTGGCTGGGAAAAAATGGCTGTGTTTTTCTGTGGCTATGTGGTGACCTAACATAATCGTTTGTGGTGCTTTTGCTGTAAAGCATATTTGAAATCGGACACTGTGGTGGGATTAACAACGAGAATAGCTTTAAAATGGTATGAGATACATGTATGTTTGAGGAATTTTAATTATGAGATTTTGATGTTTTGAAAATGGCGCCCTACACTTTGACTGGCTGTTGTCATATCGCTCCCGTTAACGGGATTGCAGCCATAAGAAGTTGTGTTTGGAGGATATATTGCCACGGGTGTTGTTAGGAAGTCGAGAGCCGGCAGACCGTGCCAATATATTCTCCAAACACTGGCTTCGAGGTCATTATCACTTTTATACAATGGATTACCAACATATTCAAATAATGACTGACAAATTTTCATAAAAAATGTTATTTGATGAATTTATTCATACTATTTCATCCTTCCAGAAGATATAGTCCTAACACAAAGACCAAGCCAGCTGGTCATTCGTTCTATTATTGGTTTGGTTGCCAGAGACGCAACCCAGTAGTTCAGTTTTTTTGTTCTGTATCTACAGTATGGACGCGACCCAGTCATTCGTTCTAAATGTTCCATTGCCATACTGGCTGGCAATATTCTTATCCCTTGCTTGCTAGCTAGCCAACTACGGCTAATTTACAGGTTGAATAACAGCAAAGTAGCTGCATTTGCATTTGTTTAAGCTGTTTTCTAGTGATATTTATTTGGATACATCCATAACAACAAATACATCCATAACAATAACTAGGTACATTTTCACCTGGCATAGAAAATGTGCTCACTCATCAGGACACTGTTGTTCAGAGAGGCTAGCCAACAACACAGCTAACACAGTCACTTCAAACTGAAGCTGGAAAGACTGCAAACAACTTATTTTAGTTTTACCTTTTTTCAATTGACATTTCTTTGTTCATATCCATGAAAATGATACCAGCAGATTCATTATTTTGACTGGCTGAGAAATGCTGCCAGTCGTCCCGACTCAAGACATGTTCATTACTATGGGACAGCTGGAGATAGAATTGGAATACTGAAACAATGTTGCAAGTGTCAGAGAGTCAGACAGCAAGGTTAATACAAATCTCTGCTGTTGAAAACTAAATGTTAGTCTAAAGGAAATGTGAGATAATGTCTAGATGCTTTTTATAGTGGAGATTACGTTTATAAATAGCATAGCTGGGTTGATGAGACAGTGGAATGCGCAGTCAGATGGAACAGAGTAAATAGGCATTTTAACATCACAGATTTAGCCGGTGGTAACTTGTGGACTAGACACCGCCTGGAATGCAGTTTTAACCTATCAGCATTCAGGATTAGACCCACCTGTTGTATAATAGTCCACATTTTCTCTGACATTTGGCTTGTAGTTCTGGCACAGGAAAGAAGTGGAGACTGTTTTCAGGGACCTACCAGATCACAACAAACAGTGAACAGCGAGGGGGAGATAAAAAGGATGGTTATGGAGAAATCAATCATACAACCACTAGGTGTCATTGTAAACCCACAGATCAAACTGATTTCAACAGTACTTGATAGAGTCCAATAAAATCAAATCAAATGTAATTTGTGACGTGCTTCGTAAACAACAGGTGTAGACTAACAGTGAAATGCTTACTAACGGGCCCTTTCCAACAATGCAGAAAAGAAAATAGAGAAATAAACTAAAAGTAATTACACGTAATAAATGCACAATGAGTAATGATAACTTGGCTATATACACAGGGTACCAGTACCAAGTCGATGGGTCCATGCAGATAGGTCGGGTAGCTATTGGTTAACTATTAAACTAATTATTTAGTAGTCTTATTGCTTGGAGGTAGAAACTGTTCAGGGTCCTGTTGGTACACTGGTAAATGTCAAAGCTGTCTTGCTATCTAACTTAGCTAGCTCATCAACCAGTATAGTCTTTGCTATTTCTGCCCGATAGCACAAATGAAAAGCTTTGAATCTCATAGGGACCTCACTCTCACTAATGCACCATAGTTATGGGTCCAAACAATCAAGCAAATGGTACTGAACTCCTGACAAAATCATGTTTTGACTTTGTAGTGCCTACTAATGTTTGGTTTGTTGTTTGGTTGCTAAATGACATTGCGAATATAATCTTTTTGGCATTTAACTCTGTTAACTACCAGTATGTATCTAATATGGTTTTGACATGAGAAAATTAGTGAAGTCCCAAATTCCTGCGAGATACTGCAAGAATTTGCACAGTCATGGATACGGGCCTCAGAAATGAAAAGATCAGCTAATGGATAGTGAACAGAAGATTATACAGTGGGACAAAAAAGTAGTTAGTCAGCCACCAATTGTGCAAGTTCTCCCACTTAAAAAGATGAGAGAGGCCTGTAATTTTCATCATAGGTACACTTCAACTATGACAGACAAAATGAGAAAAAAAATCCAGAAAATCACATTGTAGGATTTTTAATGAATTTATTTGCAAATTATGGTGGAAAATAAGTATTTGGTCACCTACAAACAAGCAAGATTTCTGGCTCTCACAGACCTGTAACTTCTTCTTTAAGAGGCTCCTCTGTCCTCCACTCGTTACCTGTATTAATGGCACCTGTTTGAACTTGTTATCAGTATAAAAGACACCTGTCCACAACCTCAAACAGTCACACTCCAAACTCCACTATGGCCAAGACCAAAGAGCTGTCAAAGGACACCAGAAACAAAATTGTAGACATGCACCAGGCTGGGAAGACTGAATCTGCAACAGGTAAGCAGCTTGGTTTGAAGAAATAAACTGTGGGAGCAATTATTAGGAATGGAAGACATACAAGATCACTGATAATCACACAAGATCTCACCCCGTGGGGTCAAAATGATCACAAGAACAGTGAGCAAAAATCCCAGTACCGCACGGGGGACCTAGTGAATGACCTGCAGAGAGCTGGGACCAAAGTAACAAAGCCTACCATCAGTAACACACTACGCCGCCAGGGACTCAAATCCTGCAGTGCCAGACGTGTCCCCCTGCTTAAGCCAGTACATGTCCAGGCCCGTCTGAAGTTTGCTAGAGAGCATTTGGATGATCCAGAAGAAGATTGGGAGAATGTCATATGGTCAGATGAAACCAAAATATAACTTTTTGGTAAAAACTCAACTGATCGTGTTTGGAGGACAAAGAATGCTGAGTTGCATCCAAAGAACACCATACCTACTGTGAAGCATGGGGGTGGAAACATCATGCTTTGGGGCTGTTTTGGGGCTGCTTTGGGGCTGCTAGTGCAATATTCACTAGTATTTGAGCAACAGCCCTACTAACAGCCAAGATTTATTTTTTAATTGGCTGCCCTCTTACCTGGGCCACTGCGGTGTGGGAGAGACAGTCACCTATCTGCTTCACCTACAGTGGATTTACAGATGAGATGAGGAAGGTCTTTGACCATCCGGTCTGTGGAAAGGATGCTGCTAAACAACTTCTGTCCCTTCATCAAGGCTCCCAGAGTGTGGCTGAAATGGTATGTGAGTTCCGTATCCTCGCCGCAGAGAGCGGCTGGAATGACGAGGCCCTTCAGGGAGCATTCCGGGAACTCACTCACCGAGACACTCAAGGACGAGTTGGTGTCCAGAGAGGAGCCTGATGGGCTTGACGAACTAATTTCTCTCACTATCCACATTGACAACCGTCTCCGTGAGCGTCGGAGGGAGAGGGGAGGTAGGGTTGCATGTCCCATAACATCTGCTTCAGTGCCTTGCTCACTTTCTCAGACTGCATCACATCTCCAGGCATGTTCTAATCCTGAACCCATGCAGCTCTGCCATCTATCTCCAGAGGAGAGGCAGCAGCGTATCTGTACTAGGAGCTGTCTATATTGTGGCCAGGTTGGTCACCTGGTCTCCACTTGTTCTCTGTGTCCAGCAAAAGAGGGGGCTCAGCAGTAGTGGGGGATATACTGTTGAGCCAACTTGCCTGCACATCATCTCCCAGACCCCTGCTTGAGGCCAACCTTGTGTGGCAGAACCAGGCTTTTCCTCTCCCTGCTCTCATCTATTCAGGCGCCGACAAGAGCTTTCTGGACTGAGGGGTCGTTAATCAGTTGGGTCTGGAGACTGTTTCACTCAATTCACCTCTGGATGCCAACGCTCTCAATGGAAAGCTACTCTTATGTGTTTTGGAGAGAACTGTTCCTGTTATCCTGCGTCTCTCTGGAAATCACCAGGAAAAGATCAGTTTCCACATAATTGACTGTTCTCACTCACTTCTGGTTCTAGGCCATCCATGGTTACAGCTACACAACCCACAGATTGACCGGTCCACCGGAAGGGTAACTACTTGGAGTACATTTTGTCATTCTATTTGTCTACATTCTGCCCTTCCTCCTGCCTTGTTTGCACCCCAGTCCATTCCAGAACCCCCAGACCTGTCTTCTGTTCCTCCTGAATATCACGGTCTAGCTCCTGTATTCAGTAAGCACCCCACCCCATCTCTGCCGCCTCACCGGACATACGACTGTGCTATTAAGCTTCAGCCTTGACCTCCTCTCCCTAGTAGCAGGTTGTATAACCTCTTTCGCCCCGAGCAAGAAGCCATGGAAGAATACATCCAGGAATCCCTGGCTGTTGGACATATCAGGCCATATTCCTCTCCGGTGGGAGCTGGGTTTTTTTTTGTAAAGAAGAAGGATGGGTCACTGAGGCTGTGCATAGACTTACGTGGGTTGAATAGTATCACTGTCAGGAACAAGTATCCCTTGCCACTTATCAGTGCTGCTTTTGCCCCCTCCATGGTGCCACAGTGCTTACTAAACTTGACCTCCGGAATGCCTACCTTCTTGTCCAGATCAGAGAAGGGGATGAGTGAAAAACAGCGTTCAGCACACAACTTGGATATTTAGAGTATTTGGTTATGCCTTTTGGTCTCACTAACGCCCCTGTTGTTTTTCAGAGCCTGGTTAGTTAATGATGTCCTGAGGGATGTCATTGGGTGTTTTGTTTTTGTCTATGTGGATGACATTCTTATTTTTTCGAATGACCTTGAGGCTCACAAGCAACACATCCACCAAGTTCTCCAAAGGCTATTGGAGAATAAGCTATTTGTTAACCTCACTAGGGTAGGGGCACTATTTTCACCTCCGGATAAAAAGCGTGCCCAAAGTAACCTGCCTGCTACTCAGGCCCAGAAGCTAGGATATGCATATAATTAGTAGATGTGGATAGAAAACACTCCAACGTTTCTAAAACTGTTAAAATCATGTCTGTGAGTATAAAGAAGAAACTGAAAACCTGAGTAAAATCCATCCAGTAAGTACCATTACTTTGAAATGGCTGTTTTTCCAATGAAAGCCTATCCACCATTTAAAGGGATAGGACCCAGATTCTGTTCCCTATGGCTTCCACTAGTTGTGAGCATTCTTTAGACATTGTTTCAGGCTTTTATTCTGAAAAATGAGGAAGAATGACAGCATTGAGTGAGTGGACCCTGGGATGTCCTCAGAGCTCTTTGCTGCGCGTGACCGAGAGCGCACCTTTCTTGTTTTCCTTTTATATTGACAAAGCTTTTGTCCGGTTGAAATATGATTGATTATTTAGGCTAAAAACAACCTGAGGTTTGATTATAAACATCGTTTGATGTTCTACAAACTTCACGGATACTATTTGGAATTTTTGTCTGCCTTTTGTGACCAGATACTTTCTCTCTCTCTCTCTCTCTCTCTCTCTCTCTCTCTCTGTCTGTCTCTTAGAGGGGATCTCTCTTGTGTGTGTGTTGCTTAGAGGGGATAGTTCAGAGTGACATTCATTCATTTGTAATAGAATGGATGTTTCGGCGGTTGTCGTTCTTCACATTCAATGATACCGAATTCCTAGCTGCAGACTAGTAATTAATATCAAAGACTTGTTCTTATTCTGTCGGTATCGATTGAGTTTTCCTTTATTAAACAGTCCAAAATCACATTGTAAAATTGTGTAAACAGTATCATACTCACTCATTCATCTTATACAACAATTAGATGTAAACCTCATATCTGAGGCTATTATATAAACAGCGTTATGGTAATATGGCCACACTGTCTTCCATGAGCTTCCCAAGTTGTAACAAATGGACCAGTTCATAGCTGGATTCTTCACCGATCTTTTATACTTTCTCCGGAACATGACATTTGTTTGTACCTCAAGTTCTGTGAGGTGGAAGGTTTTCCTTTGTTCTCTATGAAAATTTACTCTCTCTATACTGTGTGTCCATGAGGAGATCCTCAGGAATTTACGACATCTCTCTGACCACAGCAGCCTAGTTGAAGGAGGAAAGGGGGAGGCAGGGAGAGGGGGATGGGGCTTGCCACTCCCAAAGAGGGCAACGTCATGACATCAGGTATGTCTCCCTTTGAGTGTGCTCTGGGTTACCAACCTCCCTTGATCCCTGCCCAAGAGGTCAAAGTAGAGGTGCCCTCAGTCCAGGACCACAAGAGCCGCTATCGTCGCACCTGAAGGAGGGACCGGACTGCCCTTCTTCGTGCCTCCGCCAGGACCCAATCCAAAGCTAACTGCCGCAGTGCTTCAGCCCCAGTCTACACTCCAGGCCAAAAGGTATGGCTTTCATCTAAGGACTTGTCCCTGAAGGTGTTTTCCAAAAAACTAGCTCCCGATTCATTGGCCCCTTTGAGATTGATCATGTCATAAACCCCCTACAGTTAATCTGAAACTACCAGACTCTCTCAAGATTCACCCCATCTTCCATGTATCCTTAATCAAACCAGTCTTCTCCAGTCCCCTGTCCCTCCTGCAGCTGCTCCTCCACCCCTTGGCTCATCGACGACCATCCTGCCTATACCATCCGGCGGCTTTTGGATGTGCGCTGTCGGGGTCGCGGTTGGCAGTATCTGGTGGACTGGGAGGGATACAGGCCTGAGGAGCGCTGCTGGGTGCCCCGTCATCACATTCTGGATCCCTCCCTCTTACAGGATTTTCATACCTCACACCCAGACAAGCCGGGTCATGCACCAGGTGGCATCCATAGAGGGGGTACTGTCACATCTGCTCCTGCTACACCCTCTGGTGTTCATCTGGTGTCTTCTTGACCTACAGTTACTCCCCTGTATGCTCCCCCTGGACTTCCTGACGGCCCGCCCCCAGGTGGTAAAGGTAGGTAACAACACATCCACCACGCTGCTCCTCAACACAGGGGCCTCTAAGGGGTGCATGCTCAGCCCCCTCCTGTACTCCTTGTTCACTCATGACTGCACGGCCAGGCACGACTCCAACACCATCATCCAATTTGCCGATGACACAACAGTGGTAGGCCTGATCACCGACAACAACGAGACAGCCAAAAGGGGGAGGGGGGTCAGAGACCTGGCTGTGTGGTGAAGGACAACAACCTCTCCTCAACATGATCAAGACAAAGGAGATGATAGTGGACTTTTTGGGGTAGGTTCCTTGTTCCTTCTCAATCATTGGCTTATTGATAAAATCAGCAATCAGACAATATCTTCTTTAAGTAAATCAATCAAACCTTTATTAATGTAAGGGAACACCCCGAAATGTACAAAAATGAATGGGAACATATTGGCACCGCATTTAAACATATACACAGTGGACATACCACTCATTTTGGCGTTGTTTCATTCAAAGTTGATTGCAAATGCCATATGGCAAATGCCAAGTGTAACACTGCAAATATCCAACAGATGGCGAGTGCGCTCCACCGTAATTTTTCATATTGCAAATGTAACACAAGTAAAGACCCAAGAGTAAAATGTTGAAAAATTGAACATTTTTTCAAAAACCTATCACTCCCTTAAAGTGCTTTCTGGACTGTTTTTCAAAATTTGTTTTTTTTTTTTGTCAATTACACATGTGTAAGAACTGTATGAATATACTTTTGTCAAATTTTATTATCAATAATTCTTTAAAAAAACGTTTTTTACTTGTGCATAAGGCACATGTTTTGTCCATTTGCAATATGATTTCATAGGAAGTCACTTCACTGCTTTTTTTTGGCCAAATGCCATAAGAAATGTGCAAATGCAATAGGAAATATTTGAAAGTGCCAAATCAGGATGTTAGGTCCCTTTGCCATATACGATCAATGGAAGTTTGTTTACAAACTCAAAAGTCAGTGAACCATGTCCAAAAGGCATTTATACTGCCAAAATGATATATAGCACTATGTTAAGCCATAAATCAACCTATATGGTATATTTGTCATGTATGATGAGGGAGAAGTTGGACTGTTGTTTTTTAACGATTTAAAAAAAAACGTCCAAAATGACAAGGGGCGGGTGGGATGGGACGGGTTGGATGGGCACGGGTGGGGGGTGCTCCCTACCCAACCGTGGACCCCTTGCTACCCCGTAATGGCATTAAAAACCTTTTTAAAAATGTGCTCCTGGTAACCCGTTCCAATCACCAGGTGCACGGCTGTGCATTTGCAGTATGTTTCAAAGTGCATTTATCATCACGAATTTGTCATGCTCAAAAATACTGCAGAAATGCAAAATTGACTGGCCTGATGATAGTGGTTCCTCTCCATCGCTCATTGTGTTGATTTCATCATATCCATTTGGTGATGTTTTTTCACTGTTGAATCATATTGCAAATGCACTGTGGGCAGTCCGGTCCCTCCTTCAAAACTCAATATTCTATAAGTGCCTACCCAAAGGAGGATAAGTGTTCACTTTCAGCTTCCTGTGTAAACCGGAAGTGCCTTAAAATGGTGTCATAGGTGCTGTTTCGAAGGGTTAAAAAGGTCAGATCTTTTCAAAACTTCATATGTGTTATTAGGCAACCCTCATGAACTGTAAATCAGTCATTTCTCCCAACAGATGTCAAATAAAGCTCTCTCACACACACACACACACACACACACACAGCAAGGATGGAGTGACAAAGTCCGGTGCTTAAAGACACCTGATCTACACAGGGTTGAATGCAGTCATTTTCACATTTGCATGTTATGTACATCAAAATACCTTTTGGTTGAATTTAACCACTTCCGGTTGCTCCAGGAAGCTTAGAATCGACACAGGTAGACCTCATTGTGGCCTGATGGATTGTCATTGAAGACAGGTTCATAAGGCGTTATTAACCCACATAGGCTCTAGGTTGAATTTAGGAGAGCAGGCAATGTATGAGATGTCAGTGTAATCTGTGAGATCAAAAAAAACTGTTTTACTGTTAAGGGTTAAATTACGATAGATAAATGTCTGGTTCTTTTTTTATTGACACCGTAGGTTCATTTACTTTGACGTGAAGTGGAAAAATTAGCGCTCTATTTTCATTTTTGACCTTTAATCCCAGAAAAATGTCCATAACTCAAAAACCGTTGAGGCCTCGAAGCCATCTTGTTCGGGGCCGACTGCCCATTATGCCAAACCTATGCTCACCAAGTTTCGTCTTCATAGTCTTTTCAATTTAGGAGCAAAGGCCACGTCGTGATTGATGATGTTTTAGACATTTGCAATATGATTCCATTCGCCCTCTTTTGGGATTTACCGGGACAGAGGAAAAATGACCAACATTTGAACATTTTATAAAACGGAATCCGAATGTCCGAGAGACTTCGTTTGATAACTTTCTGGAAGATCCGGCCCTGCTGCATGGCCCGCCGCTGTCCGCGAATTTTAGAAACGTTGTCGGACGTCTAGTAATGGACCGTACATTTGCAATGTGGACTTTCTCACTAACCATATGGTGAATGTCAAAATGTTCCCTTAAGGTATGCAATTGCAGACAGAAGTTGACAATGGAAACACAGCGCATATGTTTCAGAGTAAGTTCTGCAAAATAAAAAAGGTCAAAGTTGCTTTAATATGCCTGCAGTCAACCCCTAGTGGTGTAACTGCCTACGTGAACACCTTCTACTCATGAGACCAAGCCCATGCATATACAGTTATACAAACTTAAAAAACAATAGTCCAGTGTTTTCTAAGGGCTCAGCAGTAATTTTCCATTCCTGTGTGGCTTACAGTGGTTTGTTTGACTTATCTCATATCTATTTACTCCCCTGCAGGGGTCTGTGCCTATGTTTCTCTTTTAGCATTGAGGCGCTTTCTCACAGACACCCTGTTTTGACTGCAATGGCTCACACATCTCTCAGACCGTTTCTTATAAGAGGCAGAGACTAGAAAAGAACTGTGAAACAGTATTAAACCCTATAATGCATATATTGCTAATCTGTGGTCCAGGACCCTATAAATGTAGCAGGTGAGGGTCTTATAGCCCTCTCCCTTCTATTAATACAACATAAGCATAATCAATTGTTATAAAACATCAATCATTTGGTGCAGCCCCTATCTTGACCCCAAGGTGACCCCCATCATTCCCCCCTTTGAGACTAATTAGTCTCACAGCTTCAATCCTAATATTCTCCTCTGAAATCAAACAGATTTGGCCTATCCCTGGATCCAGTCTGTCTATATTCCCATTCCTCCTGAGTCCTGGGAAGAACCTCATGAGTTGGATAGACAATGGAATTAAGAGAAACCAGAAATGCACCAGTTACACCTTCAGCGCGATTTGTGTCAGGTTCCACCAGCACCATCACTCCAGCTTGTACAAGAGCAGTTACAGTAATTTTTTTACAAATATAAACAGTAGCCAAAATCACCAAACCGCCTACAAGTATAGGAGTAAACAATGAAAACAAAGTTATCATAACTTTCCCCATTACATTTCCAAATGTAGCATTTACTTCTTGAGTCTACCCATCCCTTAAGAGGGATAATTGTCACGAAAATCAGAAAAGCAATCAAATTAATTGTTTACCTTTGATGATCTTCGGATGTTTTCACTCACGAGACTCCCAGTTACATAACAAATGTTCCTTTTGTTCCATAAAGATTATTTTTATATCCAAAATAGCTCCGTTTGTTTGGCGCACTATGTTCAGAAATCCACAGGAAAGAGCGGTCACGACAACGCAGACAAATTCCAAATAATATCCGTAATGTCCACAGAAACATGTCAAACGTTTTTATAATCAATCCTCAGGTTGTTTTTAAAATATATAATCGATAATATATCAACCGCAAATGTCTTTCACAGTAGGAGAGGGAAAAACAATAGCTGTCCAAATTTTGTTGCGCGAGCAAAACCCATGTGACCACTTGACGCAATGTTATCGTTCTGGCTCATTTTTCAAAATAAAGCCTGAAACTATATCTGAAGACTGTTGACACCTTGAAGAAGCGATAGGAAAATGAATCTGGTTGATATCCCTTTAAATGTAGCAATGGGAGTCTATGGAACATGGAGTTTTCAAAATAGAGGCCACTTCCTGGTTTGATTTTTCTCAGGGTTTCGCTTGCAATATCAGTTTGGTTATACTCACTGACAATATTTTGACAGTTTTGGAAACTTTAGATTGTTTTCTATCCTAATCTGTCAATTATATAAATATTCTAGCATCTGGTCCTGAGAAATAGGCCGTTTACTTTGGGAACGTTATTTTTCCAAACATAAAAATAGTGCCCCCTAGCTTCAAAACTAGTCACCACTTTTGTCTTTGACTTTGATTTTTCAGATTTTGAGAGAGTTTTATTAATATCAGCAGTCTTATCAATTATTGCAGTCATATTCTCAGAGTAGTCAGGGAGGAGCATAACACAATTGTAATAGTACGTTACAATGTCCTCCTTCCTTCGCGAAAAGATAATCTAAAGCCAACTCATGGTGGCCAACGACTGCTTTCAGATTTTGGAGATCTAATGAGTTTTGGCTAAATCCTCGGATCGTTAACTTTACTAGGGTAGGGGGCAGCATTCGGAATTTTGGATGGAAAGCGTGCCCAAATTAAACTGCCTGCTACTCAGGCCCAGAAGATAGGATATGCATATGATTAGTAGATTTGGATAGAAAACACTCTAAAGTTTCCAAAACTGTTAAAATAATGTCTGTGAGTATAACAGAACTGATTCCTTGGCGAACACCCGAGGAAAATTCAACCAGGAAGTACTATTATTTTGAAAGGCTGTTTTTCCATTGAAAACCTATCCACCATACAACGACTTATGATGCAGTTCAGTCTCTATGGCTTCCTCTACATGTGGCCAGTCTTTAGGCATTGTTTTAGGCTTTTTTGTCTAACATGGAGACCTGGGAGTGTCACCAGATGAAAATCATCAAAGGTAAGTGATTAATTTTAATGCTATTTCTGATTTTTGTGACACTCTCCTTGGCTGGAAAATGGCTGTATGGGTTTCTGTGGCTAGGTGCAGACCTAACATAATCGCAAAGTGTGCTTTCTCCGTAAAGCCTTTTTGAAATCTGACACAGTGGTTGCATTAATGAGAAGTTTATCTTTATTCGTATGATTAACACTTGTATCGTTTATCAATGTTTATGATGAGTATTTCTGTAATTTGATGTGGCTCTCTGCACCTTCACCGGATGTTTGTTTGAGACAATGCATTTCTGACTACAAAGCGCCAATGTAAACTGATATTTTTGGATATAAATATGAACTTTATCGAACAAAACATACATGTATTGTGTAACATGAAGTCCTATGAGTGCCATCTGATGAAGATCATCAAAGGTTAGTGATTCATTTATCTCTATTTCTGCTTTTTGTGACTCCTCTCTTTAGCTGGAAAAATGGCTGTATGGTTTTCTGTGACTAGGTTCTGACCTAACATAATCGCATGGTGTGCTTTTGCAGTAAAGGCTTTTTGAAATCGCACACTGTGGTTGGATTTACAAGAAGTTTATCTTTAAAATGGTGGATAATACTTGTATGTTTGAGGAATTTTAATTATGTGATTTCTGTTGTTTTGAATTTGGCGCTCTGCAATTTCACTGGCTGTTGTCGAGGTGGGACAATTTTATCCACAGGTGCCTGCTGGGATAATTACACAGTACAGAACAGGTAGTTCTTACCGTGAAGACGGACTCACCTCTCCTGAGGCGAGTTCTAGGCCATAGAGGGATCTGCCTGCTTCTACCACATTAGATAAGTTTGCTCCCTTCTTGTGACCACCCCAACATATATGTGTCCCATGATCCCCGGCTAACCTCTCAGTTCTTCTCCCAGAGAACAGTCGTGTTGTCACGTTCTGACCTTTATTTCCTTTGTTTTGTCATTATTTAGTATGGTCAGGGCGTGAGTTGGGGTGGGCAGTCTGTTTGTTTTTCTATGATTTGGGTATTTCTATGTTTTGGCCTAGTATGGTTCTCAATCAGAGGCAGGTGTCATTAGTTGTCTCTGATTGAGAATCATACTTAGCTAGCCTGGGTTTCACTGTGTGTTTGTGGGTGATTGTTCCTGTCTTTGTGTTTGTGGCACCAGATAGGACTGTTTCATTTTTTTCATGTTTCTTGTTTTGTAGATTGTTGTACTTTCATCTTTATTAAAGATGTACAAAACTAACCATGCTGCATTTTGGTCCGCCTCTCTTTCACCAGAAGAAAACCGTTACACCTGTGGACTCCCTTCGCCTAGTAGGTTGTTTCTCATTACCTCTCTGAATAAAGTATAAAACCCACATTCAAACTCAACCTGACTCCAGAACAGCTCAGTGGTTGATGTAGGCTTTCTAAATACTAAAACCTGGGTTCCTGGCCTCTTATTCTGATTTCCATTTTTTTCTCACCATTTGTATCCATTTGTTGTTTTCCTCAGATCCCCGGGGGGTCCCATGGCTGCCCTGGAAAGGATAATTTATTTATTTATTTATTTTACCTTTATTTAACCAGGTAGGCAAGTTGAGAACAAGTTCTCATTTACAATTGCGACCTGGCCAAGATAAAGCAAAGCAGTTCGACAGATACAACGACACAGAGTTACACATGGAGTAAAACAAACATACAGTCAATAATACAGTATAAACAAGTCTATATACAATGTGAGCAAATGAGGTGAGAAGGGAGGTAAAGGCAAAAAAGACCATGGTGGCAAAGTAAATACAATATAACAAGTAAAACACTGGAATGGTAGTTTTGCAATGGAAGAATGTGCAAAGTAGAAATAAAAATAATGGGGTGCAAAGGAGCAAAATAAATAAATAAATAAAAATTAAATACAGTTGGGAAAGAGGTAGTTGTTTGGGCTAAATTATAGGTGGGCTATGTACAGGTGCAGTGATCTGTGAGCTGCTCTGACAGTTGGTGCTTAAAGCTAGTGAGGGAGATAAGTGTTTCCAGTTTCAGAGATTTTTGTAGTTCGTTCCAGTCATTGGCAGCAGAGAACTGGAAGGAGAGGCGGCCAAAGAAAGAATTGGTTTTGGGGGTGACTAGAGAGATATACCTGCTGGAGCGTGTGCTACAGGTGGGAGATGCTATGGTGACCAGCGAGCTGAGATAAGGGGGACTTTACCTAGCAGGATCTTGTAGATGACATGGAGCCAGTGGGTTTGGCGACGAGTATGAAGCGAGGGCCAGCCAACGAGAGCGTACAGGTCGCAATGGTGGGTAGTATATGGGGCTTTGGTGATAAAACGGATTGCACTGTGATAGACTGCATCCAATTTGTTGAGTAGGGTATTGGAGGCTATTTTGTAAATGACATCGCCAAAGTCGAGGACTGGTAGGATGGTCAGTTTTACAAGGGTATGTTTGGCAGCATGAGTGAAGGATGCTTTGTTGCGAAATAGGAAGCCAATTCTAGATTTAACTTTGGATTGGAGATGTTTGATATGGGTCTGGAAGGAGAGTTTACAGTCTAACCAGACACCTAAGTAGTAGTTGTCCACGTATTCTAAGTCAGAGCCGTCCAGAGTAGTGATGTTGGACAGGCTGGTAGGTGCAGGTAGCGATCGGTTGAAGAGCATGCATTTAGTTTTACTTGTATTTAAGAGCAATTGGAGGCCACGGAAGGAGAGTTGTATGGCATTGAAGCTTGCCTGGAGGGTTGTTAACACAGTGTCCAAAGAAGGGCCCGGAAGTATACAGAATGGTGTCGTCTGCGTAGAGGTGGATCAGGGACTCACCAGCAGCAAGAGCGACCTCATTGATGTATACAGAGAAGAGAGTCAGTCCAAGAATTGAACCCTGTGGCACCCCCATAGAGACTGCCAGAGGTCCGGACAGCAGACCCTCCGATTTGACACACTGAACTCTATCAGAGAAGTAGTTGGTGAACCAGGCGAGGCAATTATTTGAGAAACCAAGGCTGTCGAGTCTGCCGATGAGGATGTGGTGATTGACAGAGTCGAAAGCCTTGGCCAGATCAATGAATACGGCTGCACAGTAATGTTTCTTATCGATGGCGGTTAAGATATCGTTTAGGACCTTGAGCGTGGCTGAGGTGCACCCATGACCAGCTCTGAAACCAGATTGCATAGCAGAGAAGGTATGGTGAGATTCGAAATGGTCGGTAATCTGTTTGTTGACTTGGCTTTCGAAGACCTTAGAAAGGCACGGTAGGATAGATATAGGTCTGTAGCAGTTTGGGTCAAGAGTGTCCCCCTTTGAAGAGGGGGATGACCGCAGCTGCTTTCCAATCTTTGGGAATCTCAGACGACACGAAAGAGAGGTTGAACAGGCTAGTAATAGGGGTGGCAACAATTTCGGCAGATAATTTTAGAAAGAAAGGGTCCAGATTGTCTAGCCCGGCTGATTTGTAGGGGTCCAGATTTTGCAGCTCTTTCAGAACATCAGCTGAATGGATTTGGGAGAAGGAGAAATGGGGAAGGCTTGGGCGAGTTTGTAACGGTTTTCTAGTGGTGATGAAAGAGAGTCGGACCAAACTGCAGCGTGTCTGCGATCCATGTTTAATATACCAAAGAAACACGAACTTACAAAAAAAACAATAAACGAAACCGAAACAGCCTATCTGGTGCAAACTAACAACGAGTACACATAGGACAGGTAAGGACAATCACCCACGACAAACTCAAAGAATATGGCTGCCTAAATATGGTTCCCAATCAGAGACAACGATAAGCACCTGCCTCTGATTGAGAACCACTCCAGACAGCCATAGACCTTGCTGAGACAACCCATTAAGCTACAATCCCAATACCACCACCAAAACCCCAAGACAAACACACCACAATTACAAAAACCCCATGCCACACCCTGGCCTGACCAAATACATAAAAATAAACACAAAATACTTTGACCAGGTTTGACAGAACCCCCCAGTGCGGACTCCCGAACGCACCTCAAAACAATAGGGAGGGTCCGGGTGGGCGTCTGTCCATGGTGGCGGCTCCGGCGCGGGGACGTGGACCCCACTCCTTTAATGTCTTAGTCCCCTCTCCCTTCGTCCCTGGATAGTCCACCCTCGCCGCCGACTTTGGCCAGTAGTCCTCACCCAGAACCCCACTGGACTGAGGAACAGATCGGGACTGAAGGACAGACCGAGGCAGCTCGGGACTGAGGGGAAGCTTTTCGGGAGTGAGAGAAAGCTCAGGAGTGAGAGAAAGCTCATGAGAGAAAGCTCAGCTTAGGAAGCTTGAGAACTCAGGAGTGAGAGGAAGCTCAGGAGTGAGAGGAAGCTCAGGAGTGAGAGGAAGCTCAGGCAGGTAGATATCTCTACCAGCTCCTGGCTGGCTGGTGGTTTCAGCAGATCCTGGCTGACTGGCAGATCCTGGCTGACTGGTAGATCTGGAAGAGTCTGGTTGACTGGCAGATCTGGAAGAGTCTGGTTGACTGGCAGATCTGGAAGAGTCTGGTTGACTGGCAGATCTGGAAGAGTCTGGTTGACTGGCAGATCTGGAAGAGTCTGGTTGACTGGCAGATCTGGAAGAGTCTGGTTGACTGGCAGATCTGGAAGAGTCTGGCTGACTGGCAGATCTGGAAGAGTCTGGCTGACTGGCAAATCTGGAAGAGTCTGGCAGACTGGCGATGCTGGGCAGACCGGCGGCGCCGGGCAGACTGGCGGCGCCGGGCAGACTGGCGGCGCCGGGCAGACTGGCACGCTGGGCAGACTGGCGGTGCTGGGCAGACTGGCGGTGCTGGGCAGAAACGCTGGGCAGACTGACGACGCTGGGCAGACTGGCGGTGCTGGGCAGACTGGCGATGCTGGGCAGACTGGCGATGCTGGGCAGACATGCTGGGCAGACTGGCGATGCTGGGCAGACTGATGGCGATGCTGGGCAGACTCGATGCTGGGCAGACTGGGGGCACTGGCGGCGCTGGGCAGACTGGCGGCACTAGCTGCTCCATATAGGCTGACAGCTCTGGCGGCTTCTTACAGACTGACCGCTCTGGCGGCTCCGTGCTGACTGGCAGCTCCTTGCAGACTGGCAGCTCCTTACAGATGCAGACTGACAGCTCCGTGCAGACTGACAGCTCCGTGCAGACTGGCTGCTCCATAGACTGGCTGCTCCATGCAGACTGACAGCTCTGGCTCATGCAGACTGACAGCTCTGGCTGCTCCATGAGACTGGCTGCTTCATGCAGACTGGCAGCTCGGGCTGCTTCAAAGACTGACAGCTCTGGCTGCTCCATGCGGACTGACAGCTCTGGCTGCTCCATGCGGTGACAGCTCTGGCTGCTCCATGTAGACTGGCTGCTTCATGCAGACTGGCAGCTCGGGCTGCTTCAAGACTGACAGCTCTGGCTGCTCCATGTAGACTGGCTGCTTCATGCAGACTGACAGCTCTGGCTGCTCCATGCAGACTGACAGCTCTGACTGCTCCATGCAGACTGACAGCTCTGGCTGCTTCATGCAGACTGGCAGCTCTGGCTGCGCTGAACAGGCGGGAGACTCCTGCAGCGCTGTGTCGGAGGAAGGCTCTGGCTGCGCTAAACAGGCGGGAGACTCCGGCAGCGCAGGAGAGGAGAAAGGCTCTGGCTTAAACAGGCGGGAGGCTCCGGCAGCGCTGTAGAGGAGGAAGGCTCTGGCTGCGCTAAACAGGCGGGAGACTCCAGCAGCGCAGGAGAGGAGAAAAGCGCTGGCTGCGCTGAACAGGCGAGGCACACTGAAGGCCTGGTGCGTGGTGCTGGAACTGGTGGTACTGGATCGAGGACACGCACAGGAAGCCTGGTGCGGGGAGCTTACCGGAGGGCTGGGGTGTGGAGGTGGTACTGGATAGACCGGACCGTGCAGGCGCATGACAGCCTGCCCAACCTTACCTGGTTGAATGCTCCCGGTTGCCCTGCCAGTGCGGCGGGTGGAATAGCCTGCACTGGGCTATGCAGGCGAACCGGAGACACCGAGCGCAAGGCTGGTACCATGTAAGCCGGCCCAAGGAGACGCACTGGGGACCAGATGCGTAGAGCCGGCTTCATGGCATTTGGCTCGACGCTCAATGAGCCCGGCCGACGCGGAGCTGGGTCGAACCGGGCTGTGCACCCGCACTGGAGACACCGTGCGCTCCACAGCATAACACGGTGCCTGCCCGGTCTCTCCAGCCCCCGGTAAGCACAGGGAGTTTGCGCAGGTCTCCTACCTGGCATAGCCATACTCCCTGTAAGCCCCCAAGAAATTTTTGGGGCTGTGGCTTCCATCCGCTCTGCCGTGCTAGCTCCTCATAATGCCGCCTCTCTGCTTTTGCTGCCTCCAGCTCGGTGACAAAATCTCCAGGCTCATTCCAGGGTCCACCGTCCAATTCCTCCTCCCATGTCCATAACTCCAGGTGGTGCAACCTCTCCCACTGTAGCTGCTGCTGCTCCTGCTGCTGCTGCCTCTGTTGCCTCTTCTCCTGTTGCTCCTTTGGGCGGCTACACTCCCTGGTTTAGCCCAGGGTCCTCTGTCGAAGATCTCCTCCCATGACCAGAAATCCTTGGTGAGCATCTCCTTTTTCGGCTGCTCCTGCCTGTTGACACGCCGCTTGGTCCGTTGGTGGTGGGTGATTCTGTAACGGTTTTCTAGTGGTGATGAAAGAGAGTCGGACCAAACTGCAGCGTGTCGATTGCGATCCATGTTTAATATACCAAAGAAACACGAACTTACAAAAAAAAAACAATAAACGAAACCGAAACAGCCTATCTGGTGCAAACTAACAACGAGTACACATAGGACACTAAGGACAATCACCCACGACAAACTCAAAGAATATGGCTTTAAATATGGTTCCCAATCAGGATAAGCACCTGCCTCTGATTGAGAACCACTCCAGACAGCCATAGACCTTGCTAGACAACCCATTAAGCTACAATCCCAATACCACCACCAAACCAAGACAAACACACCACAATTACAAAAACCCCATGCCACACCCTGGCCTGACCAAATACATAAAAATAAACACAAAATACTTTGACCAGGGCGTGACAGAGTTGCTGTTTGGGGGTGCAGTGCTGTTGTCCGGGGTAGGAGTAGCCAGGTGGAAAGCAAGGCCAGCCATAGAAAAATGCTTATTGAAATTCTCAATTATGGTGGATTTATCATTGGTGACAGTGTTTCCTATCTTCAGTGCAGTGGGCAGCTGGGAGGAGGTGTTCTTATTCTCCATGGACTTTACAGTGTCCCAGAACTTTTTGAGTTAGTGTTGCAGGAAGCAAATTTCTGCTTGAAAAAGCTAGCCTTGGCTTTTCTAACTGCCTGTGTATAATGGTTTCTAGCTTCCCTGAACAGCTGCATATCACGGGGCTGTTCGATGCTAATGCAGAACGCCATAGGATGTTTTTGTGTTGGTTAAGGGCAGTCAGGTCTGGGGAGAACCAAGGGCTATATCTGTTCCTGGTTCTAAATTTCTTGAATGGGGCATGTTTATTTAAGATGGTTAGGAAGGCATTTAAAAAAATATCCAGGCATCCTCTACTGACGGGATGAGATCAATATCCTTCCAGGATACCCCGGCCAGGTCGATTAGAAAGGCCTGCTCGCAGAAGTGTTTCAGGGAGCGTTTTACAGTGATGAGTGGAGGTCGTTTGACCGCTGACCCATTACGGATGCAGGCAATGAGGCAGTGATCGCTGAGATCTTGGTTGAAGACAGCAGAGGTGTATTTAGAGAGGAAGTTGGTTAGGATGATATCTATGAGGGTGCCCGTGTTTAAGGCTTTGGGGAGGTACCTGGTAGGTTCATTGATAATTTGTGTGAGATTGAGGGCATCAAGTTTAGATTGTAGGATGGCTGGGGTGTTAAGCATGTTCCAGTTTAGGTCACCTAGCAGCACGAACTCTGAAGATAGATGGGGGGCAATCAGTTCACATATGGTGTCCAGAGCACAGCTGGGGGCAGAGGGTGGTCTATAGCAGGTGGCAACGGTGAGAGACTTGTTTTTAGAGAGGTGGATTTTTAAAAGTAGAAGTTCAAATTGTTTGGGTACAGACCTGGATAGTAGGACAGAACTCTGCAGGCTATCTTTGCAGTAGATTGCAACACCGCCCCCTTTGGCAGTTCTATCTTGTCTGAAAATGTTGTAGTTTGGAATTAAAATTTCTGAATTTTTGGTGGTCTTCCTAAGCCAGGATTCGGACACAGCTAGAACATCCAGGTTGGCTGAGTATGCTAAAGCAGTGAATAGAACAAACTTAGGGAGGAGGCTTCTAATGTTAACATGCATGAAACCAAGGCTATTACGGTCACAGAAGTCATCAAAAGAGAGCGCCTGGGGAATAGGGTGGAGCTAGGCACTGCAGGGCCTGGATTCACCTCTACATCGCCAGAGGAACATAGGAGGAGTAGAATAAGGGTACGGCTAAAAGCTATGAGAATTGGTCGTCTAGAACGTCTGGAACATAGAGTAAAAGGAGGTTTCTGGGGGCGATAAAATAGCATCAAGGTATAATGTACAGACAAATGTATGGTAGGATGTGAATACAGTGGAGGTAAACCTAGGTATTGAGTGATGAAGAGAGAGATATTGTCTCTAGAAACGGGGAAATGGGGAATGGGGAAATGGGGAAAACAAACCACCAGACCTGGTGTAGTCTCTGTTTCGTAGTTATAGAACCTGAGTGTGAGTGTGAAATGTCTCCTTCTTCTGCTCGTTGGCTAGAGCCTTCTTCTTCATCTTTCTTTCCGGCCTTTTGGTCTGGGCCCTCTGCCTCTGTCCTTTTGGCTCTGGCCTTCTTCCTCCTTCAGATGTTCCCGGAGCCCTGTCGCTCATCCATGGCTTCCACTCTGAGAGATGCTTGCAGTGGGAGAGATGATGCCAGCCGGACCTCTTCGCCAGTCGCAGGGCTGTTGGTGTTACCATGGTTACTTGGAACGGACCCATCCATCGTGGTTGGTTCCTTTTTCACCCGTTGGACTCTGGTTTTCACCCAGTCCCCAACATTTATGGGAAGCTTGTCAGGGTCTTCACCTGGGGGAACCTTGTTTGCTTTCCTGTGGGCAGAGTGGAGAGACCTGACAATAGAGGTTAGTTCTTTCAAAATCCGCTGCTGCTCATTTTCATGAGGACAAGGGGCAAGTATTCCACCCAGCTCATTGTTGTGGAATGACAGGCTTTTTCAAGCCCCCCTTTGATCACTTGATTAGCCCTCTGTAATCCCATTACTCTGCGGGTGATGGATGGACACAAACTTCTGGTCTACACCTATCATTTTGGCCACTTGGGCAACCAAATCTCCTATGAGATGGGTGCCATTGTCTGCAGACAAAACCTCAGGCACACCGAACCTGGGTTTAATTTCCCTGACTAGCAATTTTGCAACTGTTCGCGCATCGCAGCTTGTGGTGGGAAATGCTTCCACCCACCTGGTGAACCTGTCAATTATCACCAGGCAGCATCTCTTTCTTTCTTTTCGCTCTACCATGTGTATGAAATTCATAGCAAGATGGACAAAAGGTCATTTTGGAGTGGAGAACTTCCCTGGTTGCAGTGGAGTTCCCTTGTCTACGTTATATAACAAACATGTCGCACAACGGTAAATGAACTGTTTGACGTACAGATTCAAATTTGGGCAAAACCATTGGGCCGAAATGTTCTCCACCATATCCCCCTTTGACAAATGGCTCACACCATGAGCCAATCAGCAAACAGTAGAGATCATGGTTGACGGAAAACAGGGCATGCCAGACAAAAGATGTAGCCATAAGCAAAACCTAGGACACAGAGCACACCCTCTCTCCCTCCACACTTGCTGAGTCTCACATATAGTTGCATGAAAAAGTATGTGAACCCTTTAGAATTACCTACATACATTTGTCTAAAACTGTGATCTGATCTTCCTCTAAGTCACAGCAATAGACAAACACAGTGTGCTTAAACTACTAACACACAAATGATTGCATTTGTCTTGTCTATATTGAATACATAATTTAAACATTCACAGTGTAGGTTGGAAAAAGTATGTGAACCCCCTTGGCTAATGACTTCTCCAAAAAACAAATTGGAGTCAGGAGTCAGCTAACCTGGAGTCCAATCAATGAGACGAGATTGGAGATGTTGGTTAGAGCTGCCCTGCAATATAAAAAACACTCACAAAATGTGAGTTTGTTATTCACATGAAGACCTAAGTAGACCTAAGATTAATAATTGTTGACTTGCATAAGCTGGAAAGGGTTACAAAAATATCTCTAAAAGCCTTGATGTTCATCATTTCACTGTAAGACAAATTGTCTATAAATGGAGAAAGTTCAGCACTGTTGCTACTCTCCCTAAGAGTGGCCATCCTGCAAAGATGACTACAAGAGCACCGTGCAGAATGATCAATGAGGTTAAGAAGAAGCCTAGAGTGTCAGCTAAAGACTTACAGAAATCTTTGGAACATGCTAACATCTCTGTTGACAAGTCTACAATACGTAAAACACTAAACAAGAATGGTGTTCATGGGAGGACACCACGGAAGAAGCCACTGCTCTCCAAAAAAAACATTGATGCACGTCTGAAGTTCGCAAAAGAGCAACTGGATGTTCCACAGCGCTACTGGCAAAATAATCTGTGGACAGATGAAACTAAAGTTGAGTTGTTTGGAAGGAACACACAACACAATGTGTGGAGCAAAAGGCACAGCACAGCACATCAACATCAAAACCTCTTCCCAACTGTAAAATATGGTGGAGGGAGCATCATGATTTGGCTGCTTTGCTTCCTCAGGGCCTGGACAACTTGCTATCATCAATGGAAAAATGAATTCCCATATTTATCAAGACATTTTGCAGAAGAATGTAAGGCTGTCTGTCCGCCAATTGAAGCTCAACAGAAGTTGGGTGATACAATGACCCAAAACACAGAAGTAAATCAACAACAGAATGGCTTCAACAGAAGAAATACGCCTTCTGGAGTGGCCCAGTCAGAGTCCTGACCTCAACCCGATTGAGATGCTGTGGAATAACCTCAAGAGCGGTTCACACCAGACATCCCAAGAATATTGCTGAACTGAAACAGTTTTGTAAAGGGGAATGGTCTAAAATTCCTCCTGACCGTTGTGCAGGTCTGATCCGCAACTACAGACAACGTTTGGCTGAGGTTATTGCTGCCAAAGTAGTGTCAACCAATTATTAAATCCAAGGGTTCACATACTTTTCCCACCCTGCACTGTGACTTTACAAGGTGTGTTCAATAAAGATCTAAAAACCTATACTTGTTTGTGTGTTATTAGTTTAAGCAGACTGTGTTTGTCTATTGTTGTGACTTAGATGAAGATCAGATCAAATTTCATGATTAACTTATGCAGAATTCGAGGTAATTTCAAAAGGTTCACATCCTTTATCTTGCCACTGTAGGTGTTCCTTTTGTCCAGGTGGAATGAAGGAAGAGTTGGTGTTTGCTCGGTTGCGTCTAGGACATTGTAGTACATTGAACGTGTCATTATATCTGGTTGGTAAGCATACAAATGGATTCTGTACGGAGTGTATGGTTGATGAAACAGTGAAGCATGTGTTGATGTATTGTTGTAAGTATCGGCATTTCATTTGTATTTCATTGAACCTTTATTTAACTAGGCAAGTCAGTTAAGAACTCATTCTTATTTACAATGATGACCTACACCGGTCAAACCAGGATGACGCTGGGCCAATTGTGTGCCTTCCTATGGGACTCCCCATCACGGCCGGTTGTGATACAGCCTGGAATCAAACCAGGGTGTCTGTAGTGAAGCCTCAAGCACTGAGATGCAGTCTTAGATCGCTGCGCCACTTGGGAGCCCAAAAGGAGGGAAAGATTGATGTGTAGGGTTATTGAGGTAGGAGAGGGATGGGGGGAATGGGGAGGATTTATAATAGTTATAATAGTTTTCTTAGTAGTACAGGATTAGAAAGGAGAATTAAGTTTCACTTAATGTTTGTTTCATTATTCATTTAGTCTGTAAACTGTGATTGACTACACACTCCAGTACAGTAGGTGGCAACATGCACCTCTAACATTTGTTTGTGGATGGGCATAATATTACAGAAGAAGAAGGATAAGCGAAAGGGAAAGTGTCAGACTCCAGAGTTAGAAACTGTTTTGTGAGGCTACCGCAAAAGCAGTGAACATTTCTGAATCATGGGCAAACTGTCTGTCTTTTTGTTTGTTCTTTCATTCTCCACCATTGTCAACGCAGGTAAGATGGACTATCTACTTTCTCTCAACTCATTGAAAGATTTGTTGTGTTGTAAAATGTTAAACAAAATGTTTGGGATTATAGGTTTTCTGCATTTTTGTCAAAAGTGAGTGATTGACATAGCATTGCTCTGTTCAATATTCTCTACCTAGAGAGTACTCTAAATACCCCAATTCATGTTGTTGAGTTCAAAAGAGCACAAGATCAAAATAGCTGACACCAGGCAGCTGCACAGATAGGGCTCTACCTGTGTAGAGCACGTGCTATACTTTTCCCTTCCATTGTCCAAAGTCTCCTGCCCTTTTGGGTGGTGGTATAATTTCCCCTAAAATGTTATTTTTTTGTGGAAATGTTTTGTCATTGTTGTTCAGACCCTGTGTCAACAACTTCACTACCCCCCCACCCCATCCATTGGTTGCTCCTGTTGATATGCTCTGTACAGAGCTTGCGCACATGCCCAGTTGTGCCCTTTTCCCCTCCAGTCTGTCCTGCACAGAGAATGAGGGAGCCCGGTCTCCAAACATGCATGACTTGAGAGATGTGGTCACTGGTCCAGTGTGTGTAGCTGACTACCTAGTTCAAATATCAACAGTACAGCCACAGCAGCATAACATTTCATTATCACTTGATAACCCTTGATTTTGCCTACACCATCATCAATATTCAGTCTAATTGGCTGATACTCACAGCAGAGAGAGGCAGAAAGAAAGAGTTAAATCACAATCAGTGTAAAATAAATAGAGTTCTCTAACTAGTATATTTACATCAATCATCAACATCAATGATCAGCTGATAGCCCACCCTCTTTCTCAATCATGTCTTTAGGAGGCACTAACTATCTTAATTACAATTTGTGATGATGAGTGAAAGCCAAATATCTTAGCAGATAAAACCTTATAGTCCCAGGCTCTCGAAATGTCCATAACTGTATAATATCACTCCTCTCCCAGGTTCAGGATCACATTCTCTGTGGGCACTTGCAAATTACATCATCGGGGAGACGCCTTTCCCTGAGTTTACGGTTGTGGTGATGTTGGATGACATCCATGTGGCTTACTATGACTCCAACGATAAACAGCCTGTCTACAGGGGACCTAAACCAACAGGAAAAATACATGATGAATTATTTCAGGACGGAGATTATGTGTTTGGAATCATGTACCACCACATGAAAGGCAGATCATTTCACCTAAAGCACCACTTTAATCTCACAGGAGGTGTTCAAGTTCAGCAAAGAATGTCTGGCTGTGAGATGTTGGACAATGGTGAACCAGCTCTGATCATGGAAAAAGACACTTTCAATGCCATTTATACAGATCAAACGTTATATTACAACATGACACATTTTACATATGATGCTGGGAAACTACGACCAGGATATGATGGGGTGAGGAGAGAATATCTTAGAACACTTTATGGGAATGTTTTCCTTCCCATTTGCATCAGAACACTGAAGACAATCCTGAAGAGAGAGAAGAACGCTGTGATGCGTAAAGTGCCTCCCAGACTCAGGTTGATAAAGAAAGAGGTTTCTGGAGAGTTTCAGGTGAGCTGTCTTGCGTTTGGTTTCTACCCTCGCCACATCAATCTGACCCTGCTGAGAGACGGCCAGCCAGTGGCAGAACAGGAGCTGACAGGGGGGGAGGTGCTACCTAGTGGAGATGGGACCTACCAGCTGAGGAAGAGTCTGGAGGTCAGTACTGAGGAGCTAAAGAAGAGACACAACTACACCTGTACTGCCTCTCACCTCAGTCTGGACAACAAGCTGGATGTCAGTTGGGAGTCTGGGGCAGAGAGAGTTCACCTATCCACCCTCTCAGTTCTACTGGTGATGCTGCTGGTTGTTATTCTATTGGGCATTTTCATTTGTGTCAAAGGGAGGAGACGCACCGCATCGCAGACATAGTCTCAACTTGCCAAGGTTGATGGAAAAGTGGAGGAGTAAATTAACCTGTCTTCAGATTCTAAGACATATGGGACAGCGCATACTTCTGATACTAAATGTGTTGTCTTTTGCAGATCATCATTCTAACAAGTTGTCCTATTATAATGTGAGCACATATGCTGCCGGCGGGCCCAGTTATACAGGAAAGCTCAACTCGTGCTCTGCCTCTACAATCCGAGTGGCTATTCCTCACACACCTAGAACCTAACGCTTCAATATAGTATAAATATTTATGATGATAGATGCTTGACTGCCATTTGACAAATATTAACATTATCCTATTTCTGTCATATGTTGGGTACAGTCGGCGTTTGCCTTTGTTGGTAATTATTGCAATAGCATGTTCAAAAGGTTTAAACCAGTTCGCAATTGTTTTATTTAATTCTTTGGCCAAATTAAGTTCCAACTGTAATGCTGTGTTTGCCGCCAATATAATAGCATGCTCATATATTCCCTATGAACAACTTCTTGACTTACTTTTGACATTATCCTAATAAAGTGAAGCAACTTTTGTGAAGGTTTGGTGTGGTGTGGCTATTATTGAACTTTAGCTGCTGCAGGTGTATGATATGAAGGCAGTGCACTCTGGTGCTCCAACTGACTCAGACAGTTGAACTTGAGGTGAGGAACTGTTTCAGGCCTACCAGAGTTACTCCTATAATCTAACAAAATAATGTTTACCTTTATACTAAATATTCTGATCTAAAATAAACAAATTAACCTCCTTCTGTAAGTCTATATCTGTATAGCAAAAATATATATAAAAAAAATATCTGTATATGTCACGTCCTGACCTTAGTTCCTTTTTTATGTCTCTATTTTAGTTTGGTCAGGGCGTGAGTTGGGGTGGGCATTCTGTGTTGTTCCATGTTTTTGTATTTCTGTGTTTGTCCTGGTATGGTTCCCAATCAGAGGCAGCTGTTTATCGTTGTCTCTGATTGAGAACCATACTTAGGCAGCCTGTTTTCCCACTATGATTTGTGGGTAGTTGTTTTCTGTCTTTGTATTAGTTACCAGACGGAACTGTTTCGGTTGTTCTTTTTGTTTACTTTGTAGTGTTCAGTTTAATAAAATGACGAACACTTACAACGCTGCATATTGGTCCGATCCTTCCTACTCCTCCTCAGAAGAGGAGAAAAACCGTTACAGTATAGCATACGCAGTAGCCACTTGGCATAAAGAAATGTATGTTGGTGTTGCAGCATGCTACCGGCACATCACTCTCTCGATCTCTCTGGGGATAGGCCTAAGCTTCTTTTCCTTTACACAGGCTATATATTTGTTTATACTGATATCATACAGTGGACACGTAAGTCTATAGGACTATGCATGCAATGCCTTGATGCATTTAGTGCTCAAACCCCCGAGCTGACAAGGTACAAATCTGTCGTTCTGCCCCTGAACAAGGCAGTTAACCCACTGTTCCTAGGCCGTCATTGAAAATAAGAATTTGTTCTTAACTGACTTGCCTAGTTAAATAAAGGTTAAAAAAAAAAAAAAAAATCCCAGACAGCTGAACCATGAGGTGGACAATTATTGTTTTAGGAAAGGAGCTTAAAAACCGATTTTAAAAAAGGCTATCAAGTTTTGCATATGTGACACACCCAAACACAATAAAGAGTGTTTTTGTAAAGTATTATAAACTGTTTTGAAGGACATGTAAATGTGTTTCATTTGGCCAACATCCCTCGGTTATTGATGGCACTGGCTGCGCCATCTCAACTGTCAGGTAAATTCAAATCTTCCTGGTCATGTTGTCTGGCTCCAAATTTTCCTAGTGGAAACCCTAACATTTTCATATTGTTAATATGCAGATTTTAGAATATTCGCATGAAAATCTGTAGCCAATTGGATTAAAACCTAGCTACAGACACCCTAAAGACTGGCATGTGCACTAATACAGTGTCACTTTGATTATGCCTGCAGATCATGGTTCACCAGCAGCCCCAGACATTTAAAGAAAAAACTACAGATTAGGATTGACTATTTTCCCTGTATTTTACAAATGTTCCATCCCAAGAACAATCACTTTTCTCCCTACTAACCCGGTATTTCCCACCCAAAGATATTTTATGAGCCCAATGAGCCATTATCCAATACATAGCCTATGATAGGCTACTGCACATTATGTACGACAGAAAACCGTAAAAGCCCATAGATGTAGCTATGCTCCAGTAAGCTAATATTTTTTCGTGTGGACTGTATTACTGTAATGTATTATATGGACTGGAATCACGCACCTCTTTCAAACCATGAACCTGGGAGAGAACATGTGATGGTGGTACAGGACAAGCAGCCTGCAAAGGTACAATTATAGGCTATACATTTTATTTTAATGTTGAAATATACAGTGCATTTAGAAAGTATCCAGACCCCTTCACTTTTTCCACATTTTGTTACTTACAGCCTTATTTTAAAATGGATGAAATCAACTTTTTCCCCCTCATCAATCTACACACAACACCCCATAATAACAAAACAGAAAACAAAAACATTTTTAGAACATTTACCAAATGTATTAAACATTTAAAACAGAAATACCTTATTTACTTAAGTATTCAGACCCTTTGCTATGAGTCTCGAAATTGAGCTCAAGTGCATGATGTTTCCATTGATCATCCTTATTAAGATGTTTCTAAAACTTGATTGGAGTCCACCTGTGGTAAATTCAATTGATTGGACATGATTTGGAAAGGCACACACCTGTCTATATAAGGTCCCACAGTTGACAGTGCGCAGAAGAGAAAAATCCAAGCCATGAGGTCGAAGAAATTGGAGCTCCGAGATAGAATTGTGTCGAGGCACCGATCTGGGGAAGGATACCAAAAAAATGTCTGCAGCATTGAAGGCCCCCAGTGGCCTCCATCATTCTTAAATGGAAGAAGTTTGGAACCACCAAGACTCTTCCTAGAGCTAGCCGCCCGGGCCAAGCTGAGCAATCGGGGGAGAAGGGCCTTAGTCAGGGAGTTGACCAAGAACCCAATGGCAATTCTGACAGAGCTCCAGAGTTCCTCTGTGGAGATGGGAGAACCTTCCAGAAGGACAACCATCTCTGTAGCTCTCCGCCAATCAGGACTTTATGGTAGAGTGGCCAGACAGAAGCCACTCCTCAGTAAAAGGAACATAACAGCCCGCTTGGAGTTTGCCAAAAGGCACCTAAAGGACTCAGAACATGAGAAACAAGATTCTCTGGTTTGATGAAACCAAGATTGAACTGAATGCCAAGCAACACATCTGGAGGAAACCTGGCACCATCCCTACGGTGAAGCATGGTGGTGGCAGCATCATGATGTGGGGTTGTTTTTCAGCGGCAGGCATTCGGAGACTAGTCAGGATCGAGGGAAAGCTGAACGGCGCAAAGTACAGAGAGATCCTTGATGAAAACCTGCTCCAGAGCGCTCAGGACCTCAGACTGGGGTGTAGGTTCACGTTCCAACAGGACAACTACCATAAGCACACAGCCAATACAACGCAGGAGTGGCTTCGGGACAAGTCTCTGAATGTCCTTGAGTGGCCCAGCTAGAGCCCGGACTTGAACCCAATCGAACATCTCTGGAGAGACCTGAAAATAGAGGTGCAGCGACACTCCCCATCTAACCTGACAGAATTTGAGAGGCTCTGCAGAGAAGAATGGAAGAAACTCCCCAAATACAGGTGTGCCAAGCTTGTATCGTCATACCCAAGAAGACTTTGGGCTGTAATGGCTGCCGAAGGTGTTTCAACAAAGTACAGAGTAAAGGGTCTGATACTTAAATAAATGTGATATTTCTGTTTTTTTAATGTATTAGCAAAAATGTCTAAGCCTGTTTTTACTTTGTCATTATGTGGTGTTGTGTGTAAATTGATGAGGGGGGAAAACGATTTAATCCATCTTAGGATAAGGCTGTAATGTAACAAAATGTGGAAAAAGTCAAGGGGTCTGAAAACCTTCCAAATGCACTGTATAAACTAAATAGGTTCAACCATATCTCTACCTAAAACATCTCTTTAATATACACAACTATTGAGTCCACCGTGTCAATTCCCCAGTATGTTCTCCCCGGGCTCCCAATGTGGCAGCCCACCGGCACCTCTCTGATTCAAAGGGGTTTGTTTAAAAGCGGAAGTCAAGTTTCGGTTGGACCTTGTGTATGATTGATAATGAAAATAAATGTAAATCTATGTATTTTCCTACACCTTGTCTGGGATGAGGTAGACTCCGTCCTCCGTGGTCTGGTACTGGGAGTAGCTAAAGTTCATGACTCGTCCCATGTCCATGTTCCTCGGGTTGTCCCATCCCTCACCTGGGAGCCCCTCCAGGGCGGACAGGTTGGTGCAGCACTGCGAAGCCTGTTGCTGGGAGCGGTGAGGGACACACTGGTGGAGCAGAGAGAGAATGTATGCTCTCAGAACCATGGCTGAATCAGATGTCACCTCTATGGGGAAAAGGTTAAGAAATATGATCCTCCTCCCTTTCCCTTGTCATGAGTCTGATAACAAAAGACTTCCCTGCTCTGAATGTTGTTGATCAATGTTGTGGTTTTGGTAGGTTTTGGTCACAAGACCATGGGGGACCTGGCATTGAGTGGTGCTGCCCTCAAACTCTGGAACTCTCTCCCCCCCAGTCACCTGCAACTCTGACTGTATCAGCGCTTTCAAAAACAGTCTCAAATCCCACCTGTTCCGTCTGACATTCCCCTCATCTTAGCTCACCCTTAGCCCTAGCCTAAGCTAATTGGCTTTGATAATTGTCATTGTCTTATTCTTGTTTTGTTTTATACTCTTTGCTGTTCAGTGTCCTTGTTTTTTTTTAAGTCGCTTAAAGTCCCATTTATTATTATTATCACAGCTATGCAACTGGACTTTCAGTTCATAGACTTTCAGTTTCATATATTAAATAAAATATGATATATATATATGCATATCAAAAAGCAGATACATTAATGTCACATCCAAGGGCGGACTGGCATTTCAGGCCGGTCCATTTTTCCCCAGTGGGCCTGGAACTATTTGTTGTTGTTTTTGCTCAAAATGATGATTATCTGGCAAATACTGGGGGCCTCAAGGAAAACAATTAATAAACAAAGAGTGGTAGTGTGAGTGAAAATGATTGATATCAAAATGTGTTAACTACAACACATAGAGAGAAACTAACAATATGATGGTGACTCAAGGCTCTTTATGAGAAACTCCTTGACCTGTCATGTCACATTATTTGCATGGCCAGATCAGCAAGGGAGGATGTTTTCTACAGTTGTTGTTTTCATTCAGATGTCTGCCTTTCACATCACACCTCACCCTAAACCTGTTTCTGGCAAAAACACCACTTCCTTCCCACACAGAGAGGAAGTTTCCAGGAAGTGCTGCAGTGCATCATGGTCTCATGGCCTACCGTTATACTGTTAAATCTTATCTTATATACTGTTAGATCTTATATACTGTTAGATCTTATATACTGTTAGATGTTATTTTGACACTCTGAGCAAAAAGGACATTTTGTGTGTAGACTACATTTACAACAGTTCAAAACTTGTTGATGTTAAAAATCATGCATGAAGTTGAACATCAAATAATATTTGACACACACTCCGAAAACAACAGTTTTTTTACGAGCCCTTAACCAACAACGCAGAGTTTTAAAAAATGAAGTTAAAAAAATGTCTAAATAAACAAAATAAATAATTGTAACACAAGTTAAAAAAATGTCTAAATAAACAAAATAAATAATTGTAACACAATACAATAATAAATAACGAGGCTATATACAAGGGGTATTGTATGACAAGCGACAGTACAGAGTCAATGCAGGCAAAGAGGCCGTTACAATCAATACACCACTTATATATAGAACAGAAAGTAGGTTGATTGCAGGGGATTCTGGAAGATCGGATCTTTGGATTGGTTCAGCTGGGGTGGTAGTCTTCCGCCATTGGCTCAGTTGTCTGTCCGTCATTGAATCCTCTTCGGGTAATATGTACATGAGATTAGGTGTGTGTGGGGTAAAGTGACTATGCACAGATAATAACAAAGTTTGGTCACCTGTATAAGAAATAGTAGCAGCAGTGTACGTGAAGAGTGTGAATGTGTGTGTGTGTGTGTGTGTGTGTGTGTGTGTGTGTGTGTGTGTGTGTGTGTGTGTGTGTGTGTGTGTGTGTGTGTGTGTGTGTGTGTGTGTGTGTGTGCGTGTGTGGCGTAAATTTGTGCGTGTGCGTGTGTGTTAGCATGTCAGTGTAGTATGTGTGGGTGTGTGGTTAGAGTCCAGTGAGTCTACATGGAGCCTGTGCAAGAGAGTCAGTGCATAAAATAAGGTGTCCATGGAAATAGTCCTGGTAGACATTTGATAAAGGCTTGGTGGGTAGATGCTGTTAATGATCCTTTTGTTGTGCGGTAGCAGAGAGAACAATCTATGACTTAGGTGGCTGGAGTCTTTTTCTTAGGGCCTTCCTCTGACACAGCCTGGTATAGAGGTCCTGGATGGCAGGAAGCGTGGCCCCAGTGATGTACTGGGCCATACCCACTATCCTCTGTAGTAGCCGAGCAGTTGCCATACCAAGATGTGATGCTTCCAGTCAGGATTCTCTCCATGGTGCAGCTGTAGAACTTTTTGAGGATCTGAGAATCCATGCCAAAGTGTTTCAGTCTCCTGAGGGGGAATAGGAGTTGTCGTGCCCTCTTCACGACTGTCTTAGTGTGTTTGGACCATGATAGTTTATTAGTAATGTGAACACCAAGGAACTTGAAGTTCTCGACCCACTCCACTACAGCCCTGTCGATGTGAATGGGTATGTGCTCGTACCTCCTTTTCCTGTAGTCCACGATCAGCTCCTTTGTCTTGCTTACCTTGCGGGAGAGATTTTTGTCCTGGCACCACACTGCCAGGTCTCTGACCTTCTCCCTATAGGCTGTCTCATTCTCGTCAGAAAACCTAATGATGGTGTTGGAGTCGTGTGGCCACACTGTTATGGGTGAACAGGGAGTACAAGACGGGACTTAGCACGCACCCCTGAGGTGCCCACGTGTTGAGGGTAAGCGTACAGATGTGTTGTTGCCTATCTTTACCACCTGGGGGCAGCCCGTTGGGAAGTCCAGGCTCCAGTTGCAGAGGGGGGTGTTCAGTCCCAATGTTCTTAGTTTAGTGATGAGCTTGGAGGGAACCATGGTGTTGAATGCTGAGCTGTATTCAATGAACAGCATTCTCACATAAGTGGGAAAGGGCAGTGTGGAGTGCAATAGAGATTGCGTAATCTGTGGATCTGTTGAGGCAGTATGCGAATTGGACTAAGTCCAGGGTTTCTGGGATGATGGTATTGATGTGAGCCATGACCAGCCTTTCAAAGCATTTAATGGCTACAGATATAAGTGCTACTACGGGCCGGTAGTCATTTAGGCAGTTTACTTTGGTGTTCTTGGGCACAGGGACTATGGTGGTCTGCTTGAAACATATATGTATTACACACTGGCTCATGGAGAGTTTAAAAATGTCAGTGAAGACTCCTGCCAGATGGATAGCGCATGCTCTGAGTATGCATCCTGGTAATCTGTCTGGCCCTGCGGCCTTGTGAATGTTAACCTGTTTAAAGGTCTTACTCACATCGGCTACGGAGAGCGTGATCACACAGTCGCCTGGAACAGCTGGTGCTCTCATGCATGGTTCAGTGTTGCTTGCCTCGAAGCGAGCATAGAAGGCATTTAGCTCGTCTGGTAGTCTCGCGTCACTGAGCAGCTCGCGGCTGGGTTTCCCTTTGTAATCCTTGATAGTTTGCAAGCCATGCCACAGCCGACAAGTGTCAGAGCCGGTGTAGTAGAATTCAATCTTAGTCCTGTATTGAAGCTTTACCTGTTTGATGTGTTGTCGGAAGAAGTTCTTATAAGCATCTGGATTAGTGTCCTGCTCCTTGAAGCGGCAACTCTTGCCTTTAGCTCAGTGTGGATGTTGCCTGGAACAGGCTGTTGGGGAGTAGAAGGAGTGTGTGTGTGTGTGTGTGTGTGTGTGTGTGTGTGTGTGTGTGTGTGTGTGTGTGTGTGTGTGTGTGTGTGTGTGTGTGTGTGTGTGTGTGTGTTCCAAAGATGTCCAAAGATGTACAGTGAATCCAGTTGCACGGAGCTGGACACCAGGGACCAGAGAAGTCAAAACAGAAAGCCTTAAACAGACCCTGGAACAGACAGGGGAGACATCTTAATGGCTGAAACAACTGTCTTCTGCTTCACAGCTTGAATTGTAATCCCTGCCATTGTCATTAGCTGGGTAATTATTGTTTTTGCTCCACATTTCAAAGGTAGAAGTCCAATGTAAGACATTCATCATTGTCATGTTTAGAGATAGACAGACAATGAAAGACACTGATGATACCATTAAAATGGCACCCTATTCCTACATAGTTCACTACTTTGACCAGAACCCTGGGTAGGCAGGCAGACAGACAGACCCACTGACAGACCGACTGACTGACCATGTTTAGCTTCACTGCACATGTAACAGATTTGCAAAACATTGACAAAGAGAGGAGAGCTTGTTCAGACTGCGGCACTTCTCCTCAGACAGAACTCCATCCTGAAGCCTTAGTGAAACCAGCTGGTTTCTGAGGCGTGGAGAAAAGCAGAACAAACTCTGATCTCCTAAATCAAGGTCGAGTGAAAGGAAAAATGTATTTTCATCTGGCTGTAATGGCTTTTTATGAGTGCTACTGGTTTCAATTAACAAAGCCAAAGGTTTGGCCTCCGACAAGGCAAAAGGTATTAAAGCTTTAATACCCACCTTTGTGGTAGAAGTTAAAGTGCCAGTAGTGTGATCTCTAACTTTGACAACAGGTAAGTCAGGCCAGTGCACATATACCCAGCTTTGTGGTAGAAGTTAAAGTGCCAGTAGTGTGATCTCTAACCTTGACAACAGGTAAGTCAGGCCAGTGCACATACACCCACCTTTGTGGTGGGAGTTAAAGTGCCAGTAGTGTGATCTCTCTCACACAATACAAATAGTCCGGGAGTCTTATGGCTTGGGGGTAAAAACTGTTGAGAAGCCTTTTTGTCCTAGACTTGGCACTCCGGTAATGCTTGCCATGCGGTAGTCTATAACTGGGGTGGCTGGGGTCTTTGACAATTTTTAGGGCCTTCCTCTGATACCGCCTGGTGTAGAGGTCCTGGATGGCAGGCAGCTTTGCCCCAGTGATGTACCGGGCCGTACGCACTAACCTCTGAAGTGCCTTGCCGTCGGAGGCTGAGCAATTGCCATACCAGACAGTGATGCAACCGGTCAGGATGCTCTCGATGTTGCAGCTGTAGAACCTTTTGAGGATCTCAGGACCCATGCCAAATCTTTTTAGTTTGCTGAGGGGGAATAGGCTTTGTCGTGCCCTCTTCACGACTGTCTTGGTGTCAAATCTGTTCACAAGTATTTCCATAAATTAAAAAAGAGACATATGTGATCGTGTCTTAATGTAATCAAGGTATGGAATGATTGTTATTTTCAAATCAAATTTATTTTAGGGCTTAGTTGGGGTCAATTTGTACCAATGTGTTCGGGCCCCCCAATCATCAATCAACAAAAATCTGCTCTTGGCTGAATCTAGTGCACACGTCTAAGTATTTTTGCTACGCAACTACAAAGGATCACCATTTTGCATAGCTCTTGTATTGCGTACTGCGTAGGATATTCATTTATTTCAAATGTATAGGTTTTTGTGTATTCAACTTTTCGTGAATTATGTTCTAACCTGTTTTTCTTATTGTAAATCAATACAATTGATCAAATGACAAAGAAAAGAAAGGTACTGTTCCATTTATGCATCAGTATATAAATCAGCATACCGGTATATACACCTGATTCATACACAGTACAATCCACACGCACAATTTGTTTGTTTCAGAATGTACTCATGCTGAAATGTGGTCTATATTGTCTGTTCTTATCTCCCTAATGACAATGCCTTGGTCTGTTCTTATCTCCCTAATTATAATGCCTTGGTCTATTTTTCTGTTCTTATCTCCCTAATTACAATGCCTTGGTCTATTCTTATCTCCCTAATGACAATGCCTTGGTCTGTTCTTATCTCCCTAATGACAATGCCTTGGTCTGTTCTTATCTCCCTAATTACAATGCCTTGGTCTATTCTTATCTCCCTAATGACAATGCCTTGGTCTGTTCTTATCTCCCTAATTACAATGCCTTGGTCTGTTCTTATCTCCCTAATGACAATGCCTTGGTCTATCTGATCTTCCTGCTGCATTGTCATTATCATTTAAGTTTCCAGAACGATTTACCTAGAATATCAAATCTCCAATCCCAAAGTACACTCAAATTGACAGTTTTACCTTGTTTATCAGCCTTGTCTTCCTCTCAGTCTCTATACGGTACTTCTTGGTCTCCATCCCAAATGGCACACTGTTCCCTAAATAGTACAGTACTTTTGACGAGAACCTATGCGCCCTATGGGTCCTGGTCAAAAGAAGTGCAAAATGTAGGGAATAGGGTGCAATTTGGGATGCCGACTTGGTCTTTAGGGGGTGCAGATCGCTGGCATATCAGCTTGGCTCCTAATGATGTTCTAAGTCTGTTTCATGAAGGAAAGGTAAGACGCAGGTCAGGATCTAGCTCAGTTTAATGAGCGATAACCGTGTGTGTGTGTGTGTGTGTGTGTGTGTGTGTGTGTGTGTGTGTGTGTGTGTGTGTGTGTGTGTGTGTGTGTGTGTGTGTGTGTGTGTGTGTGCGTGTGTGTGCGTGTGTGCACGCGTGTGTGTGTGTTACAGTAGTACTAACAAGGTCCGACTGATCACAAGGGTTCTGTTGTCTTATATTAATGATTGGACTCCAACGTTCAAAGGTGATTTGAAGTACATTGAACTTCTTCCATGTTTTCAAGCCAAGATGTTATGCTTTTATTTGTATTTATTTATTTAACCTTTGTCTACCACATCAGGAAAATCAGTTTTGTAAGAACAAAATGGTATTATTGCTATGTTACTGGATTAGATACATCTCAATTCCACACACAGGGCAACATTTTCAAAGTGCTAAAATGACCATAAACATCATTTACATTTGGCAGCATGTTTTGAAACTTTTCTGCAACAATGTGCAATATAAAGAGGTGACTAATTACAATATGTATTGCTCGTATTGCTAGTTTACTAAACTCCAGGTTACATAATCACCTTCTTATAACCGACATTGTTGAAGAACAGTTTGAAAATAAATCACACTGTGAGATGATAATTAGGTTTACCATGTTTCTTGCACTATGCACAAATGTTTTGCACTACAACAATGTTGATGTGATATTTCTTCTAGAAGAGCAGTTTAGATCCCTCATATAGACACACTTTCACAGCTCCCCATCCACAGCACGTCTACAAGATATGAATAACTGTAGCAATAATGGCCTGTTATGAAATGTTGTGTCATGACGTCAGATGTTCACAATGGATATTCAGCAGTGGTCAAAATATTAACCTCTCCTCTTCACCAGGCACAATGGATTACTATAGTGTGTGTGTGTGTGTGTGTGTGTAGCCCCATTACACCCAGGGATACACAGGGACACAGGGTCTCCCCACTCAACACATCTTCTCCCTGCAGAGCAAAGTCAACAGAAACACAACAACAACCATATAGATTATAACCACATATGGAATTGTTTTCAGATGGTCATATTATGGACCCTTTAGCTATTTTATTTACAATTAGGTTTAACAAAATATATTTAAAAAATATTTGGTAAAATATTGAATTCGGCCTTTACTTCTATAGCCCATAGAAACCATTGAATAACACATTCATAAGTGGCAAAACATTTAGACACAGGATGAGGAACGATATCAACACACATACATACTGCATGATGAGAGACTCTGTGTCAACAAGCTCCCACAGTCTCACTGCAGAATCCGATGTTCGTCCATAAACATCACATTTCCATGGTTAATGAAGGGTTAAGCTTTGGGATAGGGGGAAAACTAAAATGAGTGCGTAGCACTGGGATTAAACACGAGACCTTAGAGCCAGTGCTCGCGGAGTAGATAGTGGATGATGTTAAGTCATCTCAACATTGAACCTAAATCAAATCAAATCAAATCAAATTTTATTTGTCACATACACATGGTTAGCAGATGTTAATGCGAGTGTAGCGAAATGCTTGTGCTTCTAGTTCCGACAATGCAGTAATAACGAACAAGTAATCTAACTAACAATTCCAAAAAAACTACTGTCTTATACACAGTGTAAGGGGATAAAGAATATGTACATAAGGATATATGAATGAGTGATGGTACAGAGCAGCATAGGCAAGATACAGTAGATGATATCGAGTACAGTATATACATATGAGATGAGTATGTAAACCAAGTGGCATAGTTAAAGTGGCTAGTGATACATGTATTACATAAGGATGCAGTCGATGATATAGAGTACAGTATCTACGTATGCATATGAGATGAATAATGTAGGGTAAGTAACATTATATAAGGTAGCATTGTTTAAAGTGGCTAGTGATATATTTACATCATTTCCCATCAATTCCCATGATTAAAGTGGCTGGAGTAGAGTCAGTGTCATTGACAGTGTGTTGGCAGTAGCCACTCAATGTTAGTGGTGGCTGTTTAACAGTCTGATGGCCTTGAGATAGAAGCTGTTTTTCAGTCTCTCGGTCCCAGCTTTGATGCACCTGTACTGACCTCGCCTTCTGGATGACAGCGGGGTGAACAGGCAGTGGCTCGGGTGGTTGATGTCCTTGATGATCTTTATGGCCTTCCTGTAGCATCGGGTGGTGTAGGTGTCCTGGAGGGCAGGTAGTTTGCCCCCGGTGATGCGTTGTGCAGACCTCACTACCCTCTGGAGAGCCTTACGGTTGAGGGCGGTGCAGTTGCCATACCAGGCGGTGATACAGCCCGCCAGGATGCTCTCAATTGTGCATCTGTAGAAGTTTGTGAGTGCTTTTGGTGACAAGCCGAATTTCTTCAGCCTCCTGAGGTTGAAGAGGCGCTGCTGCGCCTTCCTCACGATGCTGTCTGTGTGAGTGGACCAATTCAGTTTGTCTGTGATGTGTATGCCGAGGAACTTAAAACTTGCTACCCTCTCCACTACTGTTCCATCGATGTGGATAGGGGGGTGTTCCCTCTGCTGTTTCCTGAAGTCCACAATCATCTCCTTAGTTTTGTTGACGTTGAGTGTGAGGTTATTTTCCTGACACCACACTCCGAGGGCCCTCACCTCCTCCCTGTAGGCCGTCTCGTCATTGTTGGTAATCAAGCCTACCACTGTTGTGTCGTCCACAAACTTGATGATTGAGTTGGAGGCGTGCGTGGCCACGCAGTCGTGGGTGAACAGGGAGTACAGGAGAGGGCTCAGAACGCACCCTTGTGGGGCCCCAGTGTTGAGGATCAGCGGGGAGGAGATGTTGTTGCCTACCCTCACCACCTGGGGGCGGCCCATCAGGAAGTCCAGTACCCAGTTGCACAGGGCGGGGTCGAGACCCAGGGTCTCGAGCTTGATGACGAGCTTGGAGGGTACTATGGTGTTGAATGCCGAGCTGTAGTCGATGAACAGCATTCTCACATAGGTATTCCTCTTGTCCAGATGGGTTAGGGCAGTGTGCAGTGTGGTTGAGATTGCATCGTCTGTGGACCTATTTGGGCGGTAAGCAAATTGGAGTGGGTCAAGGGTGTCAGGTAGGGTGGAGGTGATATGGTCCTTGACTAGTCTCTCAAAGCACTTCATGATGACGGATGTGAGTGCTACGGGCGGTAGTCGTTTAGCTCAGTTACCTTAGCTTTCTTGGGAACAGGAACAATGGTGGCCCTCTTGAAGCATGTGGGAACAGCAGACTGGTATAGGGATTGGTTGAATATGTCCGTAAACACACCGGCCAGCTGGTCTGCGCATGCTCTGAGGGCGCGGCTGGGGATGCCGTCTGGGCCTGCAGCCTTGCGAGGGTTAACACGTTTAAATGTCTTACTCACTTCGGCTGCAGTGAAGGAGAGACCGCATGTTTTCGTTGCAGGCCGTGTCAGTGGCACCTAGTGGATGATGTTAAGTCATCTCACCATTGAACCTAGTGGATGATGTTAAGTCATCTCACCATTGAACCTAGTGGATGATGTTAAGTCATCTCACCATTGAACCTAGTGGATGATGTTAAGTCATCTCACCATTGAACCTAGTGGATGATGTTAAGTCATCTCACCATTGAACCTAGTGGATGATGTTAAGTCATCTCACCATTGAACCTAGTGGCTGATTTTTAAGTCATCTCACCATTGAACCTAGTGGATGATGTTAAGTCATCTCACCATTGAACGTAGTGGCTGATTTTTAAGTCATCTCACCATTGAACCTAGTGGCTGGTTTTTAAGTCATCTCACCATTGAACCTAGTGGCTGATTTTTAAGTCATCTCACCATTGAACCTAGTGGCTGATTTTTAAGTAATCTCCTGACGTTTTGGAACCTGGACGGACGTTGAATTTCACCTTGGATCTTGAGCGACCTGGCTGCTCTGTACACACACACTCCTGATGACTCACCCACCCCATGCCAGACAGCCAGAGTTTGGGGATTGACCTGAATCTCAATTTGGGGGAAAAGAGGAACTAAGAGGAGAATGAATCTCAATTTGGGGGGAAAGAGGAATTAAGAGGGAGGAGAAGACATCCCATACACTATCTCTGAAATTACAGACATCATTTCACCCAATTACATTGAGGGATGATGCTCCAGGCATCTGCAATGGCTCACTCCCCAACTCCCACTGCCTCTTTCCCACTGCCTCTTTCCCACTGCCTCTCTCTTACTGTCTCTTCCTATCTCTAGGCATCTGCAAGGGATCACTCCCATCTTTCTCTCTCTCTCTATCTCTCCCCGTCTATCTCTCCACGTCTCTCTCTCCCCGTCTATCTCTCCCCATCTCTAGGCATCTGCAAGGGATCACTCCCATCTATCTCTCCCCGTCTCTCTCTCTCTCTCCCCGTCTCTCTCTATCTCTCCCCGTCTCTCTCCCCGTCTATCTCTCCCCGTCTATCTCTCCCCGTCTATCTCTCCCTGTCTATCTCTCCCTGTCTCTCTCTCCCTGTCTATCTCTCCCCGTCTATCTCTCCCCGTCTATCTCTCCCCGTCTATCTCTCTCCGTCTATCTCTCCCGTCTCTCTCTCTCTCTCCCCGTCTCTCTCTATCTCTCCCCGTCTCTCTCCCCGTCTATCTCTCCCCGTCTATCTCTCCCCGTCTATCTCTCCCTGTCTATCTCTCCCTGTCTCTCTCTCCCTGTCTCTCTCTCCCTGTCTATCTCTCCCCGTCTATCTCTCCCCGTCTATCTCTCTCCGTCTATCTCTCCCCGTCTATCTCTCTCTCTCTCTCCCATCTCTCTCTATCTCTCCCCGTCTCTCTCCCCTCTATCTCTCCCCGTCTATCTCTCTCTCCCCGTCTATCTCTCCCCGTCTATCTCTCCCTGTCTATCTCTCCCTGTCTCTCTCTCCCTGTCTATCTCTCTCTCCCTGTCTATCTCTCCCCGTCTCTCTCTCCCCTCTCTCTCCCCGTCTCTCCCCTCTATCTCTCCCCGTCTATCTCTCCCCGTCTATCTCTCCCCTCTATCTCCCCCGTCTCTCTCTCTCTCCCCGTCTATCTCTATCTCTCCCCCCCGTCTCTCTCTCTCTCTCCCCGTCTCTCTCCCCGTCTATCTCTCCCCGTCTCTCTCTCCCCGTCTATCTCTCCCCGTCTATCTCTCCCCATCTATCTCTCCCCTCCCCTCTATCTCTCCCCGTCTATCTCTCCCCTCTATCTCTCTATCTCTCCCCCGTCTCTCTCTCTCTATCTCTCCCCGTCTATCTCTCCCCATCTCTCCCCTCTATCTCTCTCTCCCCGTCTATCTCTCCCCGTCTCTCTCTCTCTCCCCGTCTATCTCTCCCCGTCTCTCTCTATCTCTCTCTCTCTATCTCTCCCCGTCTCTCTCTATCCCCTCTCTCTCTCCCCGTCTATCTCTCCCCGTCTCTCTCCCCGTCTATCTCTCTCTCCCCTATCTCTCCCTCTCTCTCCCCGTCTCTCTCCCCATCTCTCTCTCCCCGTCTATCTCTCCCCGTCTCTCTCTCCCCGTCTCTCTCTCTATCCTCCCCGTCTCTCTCTCCCCGTCTATCTCTCCCCGTCTATCTCTCCCCGTCTATCTCTCCCCTATCTCTCTCTCTCTCCCCGTCTATCTCTCCCCGTCTATCTCTCCCCATCTATCTCTCCCCTCATCTCTCTCTCCCCGTCTATCTCTCCCCGTCTATCTCTCCCCGTCTATCTCTCCCCGTCTATCTCTCCCCGTCTCTCTCTCCCCGTCTATCTCTCCCCGTCTCTCCCCGTCTATCTCTCCCCCGTCTATCTCTCCCCTATCTATCTCTCCCCGTCTATCTCTCCCCGTCTCTCTCTCCCCGTCTCTCCCCGTCTCTCTCTCTCTCCCCGTCTCTCTCTCTCTCCCCGTCTCTCTCTCCCCGTCTATCTCTCCCCGTCTATCTCTCCCCGTCTATCTCTCCCTGTCTATCTCTCTCTCCCCTGTCTATCTCTCCCCGTCTATCTCGTCTCTCTCCCTGTCTATCTCTCCCCGTCTATCTCTCCCCGTCTATCTCTCTCCCGTCTATCTCTCCCCGTCTCTCTCTCTCTCTCCCCATCTCTCTCTATCTCTCCCCGTCTATCTCTCCCCGTCTATCTCTCCCCGTCTATCTCTCCCCGTCTATCTCTCCCCGTCTATCTCTCCCCGTCTATCTCCCCCTCTCTCCCCGTCTCTCTCTCCCCGTCTCTCTCTCCCCGTCTCTCTCTCCCCCCCGTCTCTCTCTCTCCCCGTCTATCTCTCCCCGTCTGTCTCTCTCCCCGTCTATCTCTCCCCGTCTATCTCTCCCCGTCTCTCTCTCCCCGTCTCTCTCTCTCTCTCCCCGTCTATCTCTCCCCGTCTCTCTCTCCCCGTCTATCTCTCCCCGTCTCTCTCTATCTCCCCGTCTATCTCTCCCCGTCTATCTCTCCCCGTCTCTCTCTCCCCGTCTATCTCTCCCCCATCTCTCTCTATCTCTCCCCGTCTCTCTCTATCTCTCCCCGTCTATCTCTCCCCTCTCTCTATCTCTCCCCGTCTCTCTATCTCTCCCCGTCTATCTATCTCTCTCCCCGTCTATCTCTCCCCGTCTATCTCTCCCCGTCTCTCTCTCCCGTCTATCTCTCCCCGTCTCTCTCTATCTCTCCCCGTCTATCTCTCCCCGTCTATCTCTCCCCGTCTCTCTCTCTCTCTCTCCCGTCTATCTCTATCTCTCCCCGTCTCTCTCTCCCCGTCTATCTCTCCCCGTCTCTCTCTCCCCCCGTCTATCTCTCCCCGTCGTCTCTCTCTCCCCATCTATCTCTCCCCGTCTATCTCTCCCCGTCTCTCTCTCCCCGTCTATCTCTCCCCATCTCTCTCTCCCCGTCTATCTCTCCCCGTCTATCTCTCCCCGTCTATCTCTCCCCCCCGTCTCTCTCTCTCTCCCCGTCTATCTCTCTATCCCCGTCTCTCTCTCCCCGTCTATCTCTCCCCCCTCTCTCTCTCTCTCTCTCCCCGTCTATCTCTCCCCGTCTATCTCTCCCCGTCTATCTCTCCCCGTCTCTCTCTCCCCTCTCTCTCTCTCTCCCGTCTATCTCTCCCCGTCTATCTCTCCCCGTCTCTCTCTCCCCGTCTATCTCTCCCCGTTATCTCTCCCGTCTCTCTCTCCCCGTCTCTCTCCCCGTCTATCTCTCCCCCCGTCTCTCTCTCCCCGTCTATCTCTCCCCGTCTCTCTCCCCCCATCTCTCTCTCCCCGTCTCTCTCTCCCCGTCTATCTCTCCCCGTCTATCTCTCCCCGTCTATCTCTCCCCGTCTCTCTCCCCTCTATCTCTCCCCGTCTATCTCTCTCTCCCCGTCTATCTCTCCCGTCTATCTCTCCCCGTCTATCTCTCCCCGTCTATCTCTCTCTCCCCGTCTATCTCTCTCCCCGTCTATCTCTCCCCGTCTATCTCTCCCCGTCTCTCTCCCCGTCTATCTCTCCCCGTCTATCTCTCCCCGTCTCTCTCTCTCTATCTCCCTCGTCTATCTCTCCTCGTCTCTCTCTCCCCGTCTCTCTCTCTCCGTCTCTCTCTCCCCGTCTCTCTCTCCCCGTCTATCTCTCCCCGTCTCTCTCTCTCTCTCTCCCCGTCTCTCTCTCCCCGTCTCTCTCTCCCCGTCTCTCTCTCTCTCCGTCTATCTCTCCCCGTCTATCTCTCCCCGTCTCTCTCTCCCGTCTATCTCTCCCTGTCTATCTCTCCCCGTCTCTAGGCATCTGCAAGGGATCTCTCTCCGTCTCTCTCTCCCCGTCTATCACTCCCCGTCTCTCTCTCTCTCTCTCCCCGTCTCTCTCTCTCCGTCTATCTCTCCCCGTCTATCTCTCCCCGTCTCTCTCCCCGTCTATTTCTCCCCGTCTATCTCTCCCCGTCTATCTCTCTCTCTCCCCGTCTATCTCTCCCCGTCTATCTTTCCCCGTCTCTCTTTCTCCGTCTATCTCTCCCCATCTCTCTCTCCCCGTCTCTCTCTCCCCGTCTATCTCTCCACGTCTCTCTCTCCCCTTCTCTCTCTCCCCGTCTCTCTCTCCCCGTCTATCTCTCCCCATCTCTCTCTCTCTCTCTCTCCGTCTATCTCTCCCCGTCTATCTCTCCCCATCTATCTCTCCCCGTCCCTCACTCTCCGTCTCTCTCTATTCCCATAAAAATAAAACAAATCCTAACTCCTAACCTTAACCCTTAACCTAAACCTAATCCCAAAGCCTAAAATAGGCATTTTCCTTGTGGGGACCGGCGAAATGTCCCTACATGTCCATATGTTCAATGTGTTGCTATTCATATGAGGACTTCTGGTCTCCACAAGGATAGTAAAACCAAACACACACAGAAAGAGTCACCCCCATTACAGTTTGGGTTCCAGTGTGGCTGTCTATCATTCACACTGTCAGCTGTGCATTTTGACATGTTATCTAACAGGGATGATTTCAAATCCACCCACTCCTTCTAAAATGAACCCTCGAAAAGCATACACACACACACACACACACACACACACACACACACACACGTAATAGCATACATTTTCTCTAGGAGACAGGTGTGCTATTTCATCCCAGTGGCGGTGGGACAGCAGATGATGGTTCTAACTTCCCTCCAGACATTCAGACAGGATTCCTTTGTCCTGTCTGACTCAGACTCTCAAAATAATAGAATCAAATACAGCATAGTGTAAACAAACACACATATAATAGAAATAAATAGAATAGAATATACTGTTGCCTACAAAAATGAATACATATAATTCATTCTACATCCAAAAGCCATTTTCAGTGTTTTTCAGCACCGTGTGGACGATATGAAGAATAAATATTCCTCACTATAATCTTACTTGTCCTTTCAAGTTGTTTATTAGTGGTATGTACAGGATACACATGGTATACACCGTCCAATGAAATGCTTACTAGCAGGTTGCTTCTCAACAATGCAACAACAGTAACCAATAATAAAATATAGGACTCCAAACATGAAGTAAATGTCTCAGTAGAATAGAATAAACATTTTAGCATAAGTATAATACAGGAAGGCACAAATGATAGTACAATATTTACATGTGTTCTGGGGAAGGAGGGGTTGGGGGGGAAAGTGTTTAAATTGTGCAGTATAAGCAACAGTAAATAAGAGTCTGGTAGCAGCAGTATTGTGTGTAGCATGAAGATATGTGTGGCCCTGGAAGACTGGAAAGTGTTTGGCTCCCAAGGCTCATTTATAATGAGTTCCAATCAACCCTGAGAGAAAACACTTTCTGCAGGAAATCAATTCAATGAAATAAATCAATTCCTTGTGGTTACTGCCAGCAAATAATTATTTTGAGTCTTAAAAAAGCAGCTTCTGTTAAGCCAATTTAAATGAAAACAGAGCAAACCGCTGCTGTTTAAACCATTCTCTCTCTCTCTCTCTCTCTCTCTCTCTCTCTCTCTCTCTCTCTCTCTCTCTCTCTCTCTCTGTCTCGCTCTCTCTCTGTCTCTCTCTCTCTCTCTCTCTCTCTCTCTCTCTCTCTCTCTCTCTCTCTCTCTCTCTCTGTCTCTCTCTCTCTCTCTCTCTCTCTCTCTCTCTGTCTCGCTCTCTCTCTGTCTCTCTCTCTCTCTCTCTCTCTCTCTCTCTCTCTATCTCTCTCTCTCTCTCTCTCTCTCTCTCTCTCTCTCTCTCTCTCAATTTAAGGGGCTTTATTGGCATAGGAAACATATGTATACATTGCGAAAGCAAAATAGATAATAACTGTCTCTCTGTTTCTCTCTCCCTGTCTGTCTCTCTCTCTCTATCTTTAAACTATGAGAAATCATTGTAAAACAAAGTAGGATTTAAAATAAATATGAATGCACTATTATCGATGGTTAGAAGTGTTTGATTGTTCCTGTTACAGGGTAGAGTTATTTGATAAACGGATAGATAGAAAACCTGGAGATGATCATCATTACTGTTGTCTAAGTGAAACACATGGTTGGGTTCAATTCTTTCCACTTGGTCGATTCAGGAGAAAATGGGCCATTATTTTCTGTGTCCTTTTCAATCGAGTCCCTGAATTGATTGAGTTGAAATGAAATTGACCGACAACCCTGCATTGAAGACGCTGCACTTGACCCATTTTCAAAAAGCACCCTAGAGCAGGAGAGGTGATCTAGGATCAGTTCCCGCCTGTCCATAGAAATCATTTTAGTTATGAACCAAATAGCAAAACTGGTCCTCTATCAGCAATCCAACTCCAAGACGCCCTGACCACAATGACCTCAGCAGCTAGCTGTGACCACAATGACCTCAGCAGCTAGCTGTGACCACAATGACCTCAGCAGTTAGCTGTGACCACAATGACCTCAGCAGCTAGCTGTGACCACAATGACCTCAGCAGCTAGCTGTGACCACACTGTTATAACTCTACAATGACCTCAGCAACAGGTGGTGACCACACTGTTACATCTCAACAACGACCTCAGCAGCAGGTGTGGGAGCAAGCTGTACATATAGGGACAAACATAATACTGTACCACAAGAGGATGATACACTTAGAGTGCATTTGCCATTCTGGTCAAATGCATTGTCTATTGTATAGGACAGGAAACCAAAGTAAGGCCATGAGAGCATAGGACAGCTGGACATACCAAGGTCAGAGGAACATACAAAGGAGGAGGTCAGCCAAATGACCAACTGATGGACTATAGACATAGGGCATATATTTTTAGGACATGAAAAGAAGAGACACATAGTCTACTAGTCCTAATCAGGACAGACATACCAAAGAACACACCAAGCTAAAACATAAGCGGCCCATAGGATAAGATGGGCATGTATTATTTTTGGGACATGAAGAGGTCCTGCCACCATTATAACTTGACTGAAAGCAGATATGGGCGTGAACAAGCAGGAAGCACAGATTGAAAGATAATGGTGGCAGATGGACTGAGGGAAGTAACTTCATTTGCATGTGGGATGGATTCATATGTTGTATGTGTATAAAAACAGAGCCAGTGCTCTGGAAAAGTGTGTGTTCCGCGGACCATCTAGGCTTCTGATATGTTTGTATTAAAAGCCTATATTGAATTCACAAGTTCTTGTAAGTGTTATATTTTGTAACGATCCTCCACGACACAGGCTGTGACCACACCGTTACAACTCTACAATGACCTCAGCAGCTAGCTGTGACCACAATGACCTCAGCAGCTAGCTGTGACCACAATGACCTCAGCAGCTAGCTGTGACCACAATGACCTCAGCAGCTAGCTGTGACCACAATGACCTCAGCAGCTAGCAGTGACCACAATGACCTCAGCAGCTAGCTGTGACCACAATGACCTCAGCAGCTAGCAGTGACCACAATGACCTCAGCAGCTAGCAGTGACCACAATGACCTCAGCAGCTAGCAGTGACCACAATGACTTACAGCAGCTAGCACCACAAGCTCAGCAGCTAGCTGTGACCACAATGACTTCAGCAGCTAGCAGTGACCACAAAGTTACAACTCAACAACGACCTCAGCAGCTAGCTGTGACCACAGTGTTACAACTCTACAATGACCTCAGCAGCAGGTGGTGACCACACTGTTACAACTCAACAACGACCTCAGCAGCTAACTGTGACCGTACTGTTACAACTCAACAACGACCTGAGCAGCTAGCTGTGACCACAGTGTTACAACTCAACAACGACCTCAGCAGCTAACTGTGACCACACTGTTACAACTCAACAACGACCTCAGCAGCTAGCTGTGACCACAGTGTTACAACTCAACAATGACCTCAGCAGCTAACTCTGACCACAGTGTTACAACTCAACAACGACCTCAGCAGCTAGCTGTGACCACAGTGTTACATCTCTACAATGACCTCAGCAGCTAACTGTGACCACACTGTTACAACTCAACAACGACCTCAGCAGCTAGCTGTGACCACACTGTTACATCTATGATTCTCTTTGATCATTGAGGTATGGAGGCAGTGATGTTCAGTGCTGCAGGCAGCTGTGTGTCTGTCTGTCTGTGTCCATCTGTGTCCGTCTGTCGCCTGTCAATCCATCCAGTGATGCTCTGAGATGTAACTAGGCCCTTGAAAGTTCCTACACTAGTCTCTCTAGTGGAAGTGGGGCAGTGTGTTACGTTGTTCAGCATCCCCCTCATCACCAATGAATTCTGATCAAAGCGATTGAACGGGATCACAGGCACACACCCACACACAGACTATCCAAAACCTGGGGGCTAGTCCAGCCACTTCTTTACCTAATGTATTTGTTTGGTCATTCATATGTACAGTCTCTCTAGTGGAAGTGGGTCAATATGTTACATACAGTACACTATACACATTCATTCACTAGTTCTATCTTTGTTTCAATTATCACCTAATGATCTAAGTTAAACCCAGTATTACTATAGACAGAAGACCTTTATGGTTGAATACACTAAAACAGACATTACTCTTTGACACAGCACATTGTAAGTAGACTTCTGGTTCTTTTTAGTCCAGGTCCTGTGTCACATGAATGGGGATATTTTATCTTTACATTTTAGCAGATGCTCTTATCCAGAGCCATTTTCAGGAGCAATTAAGTGTCTCAAACAAGGCCACATGACATATTTTTTTTGTTGCTACCTCTGGGATTCAAACCAGCAACCTTCATTTATTGGCCCATCACACAACCACTACACTGCCACCTTTTCACCTCTATCTCATGCCACTTAGCATTGTGTGTGTGTATTATACTAGAACAGAGACTATAGGGTTTACCTAAGGACATGGTGTCGTCTCTGTCTGGCTGTGTGAGGACAGAACGCACAGGAGTTAAACATACAGGATCTGAAACACATATGTCTAGCATTTTCATGTGTGAGTGTCTGCCTCTGCATGTACTGTCTGGTAAGCATCAGTTGAAATATGTCTTTAAAATCTCTTAATGATCAGATCCTTTATTAAAAATGTTGCCTAATATGACATACCCAAATCCAACTGCCTAAAGCTCAGGACCTGAAGCAAGGATATGCATATTCTTTTGAAAGGAAACACTTTGAAGTTTGTGAAAATGTGAATGTAGGAGAATATAACACATTAGATCTGGTAAAATATAATACAATCAAAACATTTTTGGTCAATCCTCTTTGAAGTACAAGAGAAAGGCCATAGTCTATTATTCCAGCGCAGGCACAATTTAGATTTTGGCCACTAGATTGCAGTAGTGTATGTGCAACGTTTTAGACTGATCCAATGAACCATTGAATATACGTTATAAATTATGTATTAAGACTGCCCAAATGTTCCAAATTGGTTTATTAATGCATTTTCAAGTTCATAATTGTGCACTCTCCTCAAACAATTGCATGGTATTCTTTCACTGTAATAGCTCCTGTAAATTGGACAGTGCAGTTAGATTAACAAGAATTGAAGCTTTCTGCCCATATCAGATAAGTCTTTGTCCTGGGATTTTTTTGTTTTGTTATTTACAACCTCATGCTAGTGACATTAGCCTACGTTAGACAGAACATAACAGGACCTCTGTCAACTTCATAGTGACCTCTAGTGGGGGGACAGAACATAACAGGACCTCTACCAATCTGATAATGACCTCTAGTGAGGGGACAGAACATAACAGGACCTCTGTCAATCTGATAATGACCTCTGGTGAGGGGACAGAACATAACAGGACCTCTATCAATCTGATAATGACCTCTAGTGAGGGGACAGAACATAACAGGACCTCTATCAATCTGATAATGACCTCTAGTGGGGGGACAGAACATAACAGGACCTCTATCAATCTGATAATGACCTCTAGTGAGGGGACAGAACATAACAGGACCTCTATCAATCTGATAATGACCTCTAGTGAGGGGACAGAACATAACAGGACCTCTATCAATCTGATAATGACCTCTAGTGAGGGGACAGAACATAACAGGACCTCTATCAATCTGATAATGACCTCTAGTGAGGGGACAGAACATAACAGTACCTCTATCAATCTGATAATGACCTCTAGTGGAGGGACAGAACATAACAGGACCTCTATCAATCTGATAATGACCTCTAGTGGAGGGACAGAACATAACAGGACCTCTATCAATCTGATAATGACCTCTAGTGAGGGGACAGAACATGACAGTACCTCTATCAATCTGATAATGACCTCTAGTGGAGGGACAGAACATAACAGGACCTCTATCAATCTGATAATGACCTCTAGTGGAGGGACAGAACATAACAGGACCTCTATCAATCTGATAATGACCTCTAGTGGGGGGACAGAACATGACAGTACCTCTATCAATCTGATAATGACCTCTAGTGAGGGGACAGAACATAACAGTACCTCTATCAATCTGATAATGACCTCTAGTGAGGGGGGACAGATAATGACATAACAGGACCTCTATCAATCTGATAATGACCTAGTCTAGTGATAATGAGTGGGGACAGAACATAACAGGACCTCTATCAATCTGATAATGACCTCTAGTGAGGGGGGGACAGAACATAGGGGACAGAACATGACAGTACCTCTATCAATCTGATAATGACCTCTAGTGAGGGGACAGAACATAACAGGACCTATATCAATCTGATAATGACCTCTAGTGAGGGGACAGAACATGACAGCCAATCTGATAATGAAGTTACATCTTCAATCTGATAATGACTAGTGGGGGACAGAACATAACAGGACCTCTATCAATCTGATAATGCAGAGGGACAGAACATGGCCTAATGCTCAGTGAGGGGACAGCATCTTTCTGATAATTCTAGTTATCAATCTGATAATGTCTAGTGAGGGGTGTGGTTATCATCTGATAATGAGGTAGTGAGGGGACAGAACATACAGCATCTTTCTTCTTTATAAAACTACTTATCTACATGATAATGACCTCTAGTGAGGGGACATAACATGACAATACCTCTATCAATCTGATAATGATCTCTAGTGAGGGGACAGAACCCCCTTTAGGTTTTACAGATGAAGAATAGTAAGAAAAAGTCAAGTTTGAGATGTTCGTGTAAGAGTTTCAGTCATGTGGGAAAGAGAAGGGAAGTCTGGGTCCCAAATGGAACCCTATTCATATAGTGTAGCACTTTTGACCAGAACCCTATGGCCCCTGGTCAAGCGTCGTGCACTATATAGGGAATAGGGTGCCATTTGGGATGAATCTAAAAAAAATGCTGTTAATTCCAAGGTTCTTTCTCCGGTCTTCACAAAGAGTCTTTGTAGCAGGGCAGGATTAGACCGCTGTATTCAGTTTCACACACATCAGAGAGGTTCCAGCGTCAGGCAGCGGTGACAGGTCCAAATTGAGAAAGTAAATAAACACCAGTCAGAGATGTCTTGAGTTCCACAGTTCTCTGGTGATAAAGACCCCAGCAGCAGCCAGAGGCCTGGGAAACCCACCTTGCCTGTGTGTGTGTGTGTGTGTGTGTGTGTGTGGTGTGTGTGTGTGTGTGTGTGTGTGTGTGTGTGTGTGTGTGTGTGTGTGTGTGTGTGTGTGTGTGTGTGCCTATGTGGAAACCCACCTTCTGTGTGTGTGTGTGTGTGCGTATGTGTGTGAGTGTGTGTGTGTGTGTGTGTGTGTCCAGAGCAACAGGTAAGAAGAACAACAAAGAGCCTGTTTTATTATTCAGACGTGGTTCACACAGTCTGACATTGTATGGTCAGGTCAAGGGTCAAGTGTCTGAGCAGGGGCAGGGGCAGAAGGCTGGTAGAGTGGGGGTGATGGGTTACAAAAGGGGAGTCAGTCATAGCGGAAGTGAGGAGGGGGTGTAGACAATGCCAATGTCTGTTGGGAGGTGACGGGAGGTGGGAGGTGGTTCTCTCCCCTGGTTATGGTAAAGGGTTGGAGGCAGGTAGGGAGGGGGAGTGAGGGAGGGACGCAGGGAGTAAGGAAGGGAGGGAGGGATGCAGGGAGTATGGAAGGGAGGGGGGATGCCTGGTGGTTTTCTACAGGGGTCAGAGGTGACTGGGGAAGTGGAGTGTGGGGAAACCGCTTTCTCTTCTCCTTATGTTCCCCCCTCTCTCTGTCACAGTGTAAAGGACCATGTGTAACGGCGTTCTTCTATCTCCTCCTCTGATGAAGAGGTAGAACAAGGATCGGACCAAAATGCAGGGTGATGATGATTCATAATATAATTTTAATGAAGGAAAAAACAATACAAGTGGAAACTACAAAAATAATGAAAAGTGAAAACCGAAACAGCCCTATCTGGTGCAAACACATAGACAGGAACAATCACCCACAAAATACACAGTGAAATCCAGGCTACCTAAATATGGTTCCCAATCAGAGACAACGAGAATCACCTGACTCTGATTGAGAACCGCCTCAGGCAGCCAAGCCTATGCTAGACACACCCCTAATCAGCCACAATCCCAATGCCTACAAAAACCCCAATACGACAACACAATAAACCCATGTCACACCCTGGCCTGAACAAATAATTAAAGAAAACACAAAATACTAAGACCAAGGCGTGACAGAACCCCCCCCCCAAGGTGCGGACTCCCGGACGCACCTCAAAACCATAGGGAGCGTCCGGGTGGGCGTCTGTCCATGGTGGCGGCTCCGGCTCGGGACGTGGACCCCACTCCATAAATGTCTTAGTTTCTCCCCCTTGCGTCCTGGGATAGTCCACCCTCGCCGCCGACCATGACCTCGTAGTCTTCACCCAGAACCCCACTGGACTGAGGGGCAGCTCGTGACTGAGGCAGCTCGGGACTGAGGGGAAGCTCGGGACTGAGGGGAAGCTCGGGACTGAGGGGAAGCTCGGGACTGAGGGGAAGCTCGGGACTGAGGGGAAGCTCGGGACTGAGGGGAAGCTCGGGACTGAGGGGCAGCCCGGGACTGAGGGGCAGCCCGGGACTGAGGGGAAGCCCGGGACTGAGGGGAAGCCCGGGACTGAGGGGAAGCCCGGGACTGAGGGGAAGCCCAGTACTGAGATGAAGCTCAGGCAGGTAGTTGGCTCCAGCAGATCCTGGCTGGCTGGCGAATCTGGAAGAGTCTGGTTGACTGGCAGATCTGGAAGAGTCTGGTTGACTGGCAGATCTGGAAGATCATGGCTGACTGGCGGATCTAGCTGCTCTGGCTGCTCCATGCAGACTGACAGCTCTGGCTGCTCCATGTAGATTGGCAACTCTGGCTGCTCCATGCAGATTGACAGCTCTGGCTGCTCCATGCAGACTGGTAGCTTTGTGCAGACTGACAGCTCTGGCTGCTCCATGCAAACTGGCAGCTCAGGCTGCTCCATGCAGACTGACATCTCTGGCTGCTCCATGCAGACTGGTAGCTTTGTGCAGACTGACAGCTCTGGCTGCTCCATGCAAACTGGCAGCTCAGGCTGCTCCATGCAGACTGACATCTCAGGCTGCTCCATGCAGACTGACATCTCTGGCTGCTCCATGCAGACTGACATCTCTGGCTGCTCCATGCAGACTGACATCTCAGGCTGCTCCATGCAGACTGACAGCTCAGGCTGCTCCATGCAGGCTGACAGCTCTGGCTGCTCCATGCAGGCTGACAGCTCTGGCTGCTCCATGCAGACTGGCAGCTCTGGCTGCTCTATGCAGACTGGCAGCTCCATGCAGACTGGCAGTTCCATGCAGACTGGCAGCTCTGGCTGCTCCATGCAACCTGGCAGCTCTGGCTGCTCCATGCAGACTGACAGCTCTGGCCGCTCCATGCAGACTGGCAGCTCTGGCTGCTCCATGCAGACTGGCAGCTCTGGCTGCGTTGAACAGGCGGGAGGCTCCGACAGCGCTAGAGAGAAGGATGGCTCTGGCTGTGCTGAACAGGCGGGAGGCTCCGGCAGTGCTAGAGGGAAGGAAGGCTCTGGCTGTGCTGAACAGGCGAGGCGCACTGAAGGCCTGGTGCATGGTGCTGGAACTGGTGGTACTGGATCGAGGACACGCACAGGAAGCCTGGTGCGGGGAGCTGCCACCGGAGGACTGGTGTGTAGAGGTGGCTCTGGATAGACCGGACCGTGCAGGCGCACTGGAGCTCTTGAGCACCAAGCCTGCCCAACTTTACCTGGCTCGATGCCCACTCTAGCCCGGCCAATACGAAGAGCTGGTATGTACCGCAACGGGCTATGCACCTGCACTGGAGACACCGTGCGCTCCATAGCATAACACGGTGCCTGCCAGGTCTCTCTAGCCCCCCGGTAAGCACAGGGAGTTTGCGCAGGTCTCCTACCTGGCATCGCCATACTCCCTGTGAGCCCCCCCCAATACATTTTGGGGGTGACTCTCAGGCTTCCATCCGCGTCGCCGTGCTGCCTCTTCATACCAGCGCCTCCGCTCCGCCGCCTCCAGTTCTTCTTTGGGGCGTTGATATTCACCAGGCTGTGCCCATGGTCCTTTTCCGTCCAATATCTCTTCCCAAGTCCAGAAGTCCTTTGATCGCTGCTCCTCACGATTAACAGGGAGAGTTGGCTCAGGTCTAACTCCTGACTCTGCCACTCTCTCCCTGAGCCCCCCCCCCAATACATTTTTGGGGCTGCTTTTCGGGTTTCTTTCTGCGCCGCCGTGTCTTTCTCTTCGACTCCATTCTCCTATAGCCCTCTTCGCACTGCTCCAGCGAATCCCAGGCGGGCTCCGGCACTCTCTCTGGGTCGACCGCCCACCTGTCTATTTCCTCCCAAGTCGTATACTCCATACTCCTGCTGTCCATAACGTCCTCCCATGTCCATTCCTCCTTTCGCTGCTCCTGCTGTCGCTGCCTGTTACCACGCCGCTCGGTCCGGGTGTGGTGGGTGATTCTGTCACGGCTTTCTTCTATCTCCTCCTCTGATGAAGAGGTAGAACAAGGATCGGACCAAAATGCAGGGTGATGATGATTCATAATATAATTTTAATGAAGGAAAAAACAATACAAGCGGAAACTACAAAATAATGAAAAGTGAAAACCGAAACAGCCCTATCTGGTGCAAACACATAGACAGGAACAATCACCCACAAAATACACAGTGAAACCCAGGCTACCTAAATATGGTTCCCAATCAGAGACAACAAGAATCACCTGACTCTGATTGAGAACCACCTCAGGCAGCCAAGCCTATGCTAGACACACCCCTAATCAGCCACAATCCCAATGCCTACAAAAAACCCAATACGACAACACAATAAACCCATGTCACACCCTGGCCTGAACAAATAATTAAAGAAAACACAAAATACTAAGACCAAGGCGTGACACCATGCCAGTCAGGACTACACAGGTTCTCTGTGTCACGGGGCTTCCAATGAGTAGGCTTCAAACACATGACAGAACATGAGAATGTAAATGTGTATTTGTTGTTCCTGAGAGCAAAATAATTAAATGCAGAAAGATTGTTTTTGCAAATCAGGAGATTACGATGTGTCAGCAAGTTTTATTTACAAGGCATTCCAGTACATTGCAGTTAATCTACTAGAGGGCAAGAGCATGCGTTTCAACAACTCTTCATTTGAAAGTCTTTGGCTGTTTGCAAAAATGTATATGTGAACGTATTCCTCTTGGAGGTTGTGTTGCAGCTGAGCACACTGCTTTCAAAACAACTGTAGGGAAGACTGTAGCAGTCATGAGATAACAATTCATCTCCACTATAAAGAAAGTCTCCCCTTGAGGTTGGAGTCAAAGCTTCCTGTTCAGAACTGTAGTAACTATTGGATATAATGAAAGGTGTTTATATGGGACATAGAGAGGAACAGAGGTGCTAAATCAGCTAAAAACACTCCTGTGTTTTTTCTTTCAACAACAAAACATATGTTCAAAGAAGATCATTCTCTTTCATCTGAGCTTCCCACCAAAATTGCATTCTCTGCAAAAAACAAAACAATTCTGCTCAAAATGGATAATATTCACCGTTTTCTTTTAGGCATGATTAACACGATTAACCACACCATCAACAGACGGTTGAGACTTTACCCGTGGGCCTAATTTGCTAAGACAGTCCTCTAAAAACAGAAACCTTCTGCTAGGGCATGATACGTTTGGGCTCAGGGATTTACTTTAATCCCTAATGTTTGAACAGAAGGCTTTGGTTGCTGGCACGCACACTTACAGCAACTTAATCAGCATGAGTCTGCTGCTCACATGCCTATCAATCAATCAAATGTATATATAAAACCTGTTTTTACATCAGCAGATGTCACAAGGTGCTTCTACAGAAACCCAGCCTAAAACCACAAACAGCAAGTAAATGCAGATGTAGAAGCACATTCCTATGTTCTTGTCTTCTATGCCTAACATCTCCCGCAACATGATCTGATTCCCCAATGTAGAGAGAGAGAGAGAGATAGAGAGGTAGAGAGACCAATAAGCATCATAAGAGAAAAGGAGGAGAGAGACAACAAGAGAGAGAGAGAGAGAGAGAGAGAGAGAGAGAGGTAGAGAGACCAATAAGCATCATAAGAGAAAAGGAGGAGAGAAACAAGACAAGAGAGAGAGAGAGAGAGAGAGAGAGAGAGAGAGGTAGAGAGACCATAAATAAGCATCATAGAGACAAGAAGAGAGAGAGAGAGAGAGAGAGAGAGAGGAGAGAGAGAGAGAGAGAGAGAGAGAGAGAGAGAGAGAGAGAGAGAGAGAGAGAGGGAAATAACACCAGCCATATGTATGTTTTCAGGGTCTTTTATACCATTTGATCCCTGAGACAGAAATAAAGAGAATGGTTTGGCTGATGACTGACTGCACAGTGCATCTGCAGGAGGGACATTGAGGAGGAGGGGAAACCAGTTTTGGTTTCTGTGTTTTGGGTTTTCCGCTGACTGGCAGGAGAGCAGAGGAGAGGGAGCCGAGGGGGAGAGGAGGGGGGAGCAGAGTGGAGGAGAGGAGAATTAGAGCATGTATCAGCTACACACACGAGTGCAGAACCTGAGCTGGTGGACCTAAAAATTAACATTGAGGTCTCAAACCAACCCAACAGGAAAAATCAGTAGCATCACCTCTCTCTTTCTATCTGCAGAACGCTCTAAAATAACCTGCTCTAGTTGCGACTTTAGTAAAGTTCAGCTAGAGTTCACTGGCGCTCCTCTCCCGTTCCAATAGGGTGAGCCTTTCATGTCTATGCTGGTGAACTGTCTCGACTGCAACAGCAGCAGCAGCAAATGCAGTCTGTTTGAAGCTGCCACCCAATTTATAGTAGTAGGCTCCATAACAAGCTCAACTTCTTCAGGATCAGTGGGTCCCCCATGGGACAGTTGAGCTAATGTAGGCTAATGCAATTAGCATGAGGTTGTAAGTAACAAGAATATTTCCCAGGACATAGACATAACTGATATTGGCAGAAAGCTTAAAAGGTCATTATCAAACAAACAGCATGCAGCAACAGAATGCCTTTAACTAGCTGTGTGAACATGTAGTAGGGATAAACACTGTATGCTTCCTCTAATTCTCTCTCTCTTTTTCTCTCTCTCTCTTTCTCTCTCTCTTCTCTCAGAGGACCTGAGCCCTAGGACCATGCCTCAGGACTACCTGGTCTGATGAATCCTTGCTGTCCAGTTTCAACTGTTCTGCCTGCGGCTATTGAACCCTGACCTGTTCACTGGACGTGCTACCTTGTCCCGGACCTGCTGTTTTGGACTTTCTCTCTCTGCCACACCTGCTGTCTCAAACTCTGAATGATCGGCTATGAAAAGCCAACTGACATTTACTCCTGAGGTGCTGACCTGTTGCACCTTCTACAACCACTGTGATTATTATTATCAGACCCTGCTGGTCATCTATGAACATTTGAACATCTTGGCCATGTTCTGTTATAATCTACACCTGGCACTGCCAGAAAAGGATCGGCCACCCTTCAGAGCCTGGTTCCTCTCTAGGTTAATTCCTAGGTTCTGGCCATTCTAGGGAGTTTTCCTAGCCACCGTGCTTCTATATCTGCATTGCTTGCTGTTTGGGGTTTTAGGCTGGGTTTCTGTACAGTACTTTGTGACATCAGCTGATGTAAAAAAGGACTTTGTAAATAAATGTGATTGAAATTTGATTCATATCCATCAGATCTAGATGCGTCCCAAATGGCACCCTATCTCCTATGTAGTTCACTCCTTTCGCCAGGGCTTGGTCAAAAGTAGTGCACAACACAACACTGTGGTCAAATGAAGGGTGGTTAGTTCTCATGTTAAAACAGTGAATTACTTGAAGTTTGGTCTAGTGGTAGCTCTGCCTACTCTGGACCCCACATACTATCACTCATTCATATATCCTTATGTCTTTATCCCCTTACACTGTGTATAAGACAGTAGTTTTGGAATTGTTAGTTAGACTACTTGTTGGTTATTACTGCATTGTCGGAACTAGAAGCACAAGCATTTCGCTACACTCGCATTAACATCTGCTAACCATGTGTATGTGACAAATAAAATTTGATTTGATTTGATTTGACCTGCAGGTAATGGGGCCACGAATCCCACCTACTGTAGGCTTATCCAATGGCGACCCGTCATTCAGGGCAGCCCCACCTTTTTGGGTTACCTGTTTTGCATGTTATTTTAAAGGCAATAAATGAGGCTGAATGAACTGTTTGGCTGCCAGACAAGGCTCAGCTGATAGCCAGATGTAGCAGTGGTAAGGTGTTGGGACTGCTGTTGGGACTCTGAGGTTGGGACAGCTTTATGTAGGCCCTAACAGTTTGTGGGCAAAACAAAAAATGTTTTTTTGCCCCACCAAGATATACATGTTAAAATCGCCACTGGACCGATCTGTCTCCCTCTCTACCTTCCAACTGTCACTGTCCATAAAACAAAAATATGTACAAAAGCAACAAAATGTATACTACTGAACTGTTGGCTATTGCAATAGCGTTTAGAAAACGATGTACCGTAGGCGAGTGTCATTAAAGATTGAAAGCATTTTAGTTTTCCTATCTTTGGTTTTTCTTTTTTCAATGACAGCGGACTGGGATGTCATTTGGTCCACATGTCTGTCTCAAAAGAACAGAACATCTAAAGATAAGGGAGCTGTCTGAACTCTGACCAGCCTCTTCAGAAGAAGTCTAAACAGAGTGGTTATTCTCCCTGCAGTCTGTTTCTCCTCTGTTTGGTTAAGTCTCTCACATCCAATTTGTCTTCATTTCTTCTAGCTGTTGCTGCTGCAGAGCCTGACCACCTGGGGGTAGAACCAATTACCATACAGTGTTTACCATACTGCTAGTGAGCCTCTCTGGGTAGGGGGTGGGGGGGGTAGAACCAATTACCATACAGTGTTTACCATATGGCTGGTGAGCCTCTCTGGGGAGGAGGGGGGTAGAACCAATTACCATACAGTGTTTACCATACTGCTAGTGAGCCTCTCTGGGGAGGGGGGTAGAACCAATTACCATACAGTGTTTACCATATGGCTAGTGAGCCTCTCTGGGGAGGGGGGTAGAACCAATTACCATACAGTGTTTACCATACGGCTAGTGAGCCTCTCTGGGGGGGGGGGGGTAGAACCAATTACCATACAGTGTTTACCATATGGCTAGTGAGCCTCTCTGGGGAGGGGGGTAGAACCAATTACCATACAGTGTTTACCATACGGCTAGTGAGCCTCTCTGGGGAGGGGGGTAGAACCAATTACCATACAGTGTTTACCATATGGCTGGTGAGCCTCTCTGGGGAGGAGGGGGTAGAACCAATTACCATACAGTGTTTACCATACGGCTAGTGAGCCTCTCTGGGGAGGGGGGGGTAGAACCAATTACCATACAGTGTTTACCATACGGCTAGTGAGCCTCTCAGAACCAATTACCATACAGTGTTTACCATATGCGGCTAGTGAGCCTCTCTGGGGGGAGGGGGTAGAACCAATTACCATACAGTGTTTACCATATGGCTAGTGAGCCTCTCTGGGGAGGGGGGGTAGAACCAATTACCATACAGTGTTTACCATACGGCTAGTGAGCCTCTCTGGGGAGGGGGGTAGAACCAATTACCATACAGTGTTTACCATATGGCTAGTGAGCCTCTCTGGGGAGGGGGGTAGAACCAATTACCATACAGTGTTTACCATACGGCTAGTGAGCCTCTCTGGGGAGGGGGGGTAGAACCAATTACCACAGTGTTTACCATGGTGCCTCTCTGGGGGGGGGGTAGAACCAATTACCATAAAGTGTTTACCATACGGCTAGTGAGCCTCTCTGGGGAGGGGGGGGGTAGAACCAATTACCATACAGTGTTTACCATATGGCTAGTGAGCCTCTCTGGGGAGGGGGGGGTAGAACCAATTACCATACAGTGTTTACCATACGGCTAGTGAGCCTCTCTGGGGAGGGGGGTAGAACCAATTACCATACAGTGTTTACCATATGGCTAGTGAGCCTCTCTGGGGAGGGGGTAGAACCAATTACCATACAGTGTTTACCATACGGCTAGTGAGCCTCTCTGGGGAGGGGGGTAGAACCAATTACCATACAGTGTTTACCATATGGCTAGTGAGCCTCTCTGGGGAGGGGGGGTAGAACCAATTACCATACAGTGTTTACCATACGGCTAGTGAGCCTCTCTGGGGAGGGGGGGGTAGAACCAATTACCATACAGTGTTTACCATACGGCTAGTGAGCCTCTCTGAGCCTACCTACAGTGTTTACCATACGGCTAGGAGCCTCTCTGGGGAGGGGGGGGTAGAACCAATTACCATACAGTGTTTACCATATGGCTAGTGAGCCTCTCTAGAACCAATTACCATACAGTGGCTAGTGAGCCTCTCTGGGGAGGGGGGTAGAACCAATTACCATACAGTGTTTACCATACGGCTAGTGAGCCTCTCTGGGGAGGGGGGGTAGAACCAATTACCATACAGTGTTTACCATACGGCTAGTGAGCCTCTCTGGGGAGGGGGGTAGAACCAATTACCATACAGTGTTTACCATATGGCTAGTGAGCCTCTCTGGGGAGGGGGGTAGAACCAATTACCATACAGTGTTTACCATACGGCTAGTGAGCCTCTCTGGGGAGGGGGGGGTAGAACCAATTACCATACAGTGTTTACCATATGGCTAGTGAGCCTCTCTGGGGAGGGGGGTAGAACCAATTACCATACAGTGTTTACCATACGGCTAGTGAGCCTCTCTGGGGAGGGGGGGAACCAATTACCATACAGGTTTACCATATGGCTAGTGAAGCCTCTCCAATTACCATACAGTGTTTACCATACGGCTAGTGAGCCTCTCTGGGGAGGGGGGTAGAACCAATTACCATACAGTGTTTACCATATGGCTAGTGAGCCTCTCTGGGGAGGGGGGGTAGAACCAATTACCATACAGTGTTTACCATACGGCTAGTGAGCCTCTCTGGGGAGGGGGGTAGAACCAATTACCATACAGTGTTTACCATATGGCTAGTGAGCCTCTCTGGGGAGGGGGTAGAACCCAGTGTTTACCATACGGCTAGTGAGTGTTTACCATATGGCTAGTGAGCCTCTCTGGGGGAGGGGGGTAGAACCAATTACCATACAGTGTTTACCATACGGCTAGTGAGCCTCTCTGGGGAGGGGGGGGTAGAACCAATTACCATACAGTGTTTACCATATGGCTAGTGAGCCTCTCTGGGGAGGGGGGGGTAGAACCAATTACCATACAGTGTTTACCATACGGCTAGTGAGCCTCTCTGGGGAGGGGGGTAGAACCAATTACCATACAGTGTTTACCATATGGCTAGTGAGCCTCTCTGGGGAGCCTCTCTGGGGGGGGTAGAACCAATTACCATACAGTGTTTACCATATGGCTAGTGAGCCTCTCTGGGGAGGGGGGTAGAACCAATTACCATACAGTGTTTACCATATGGCTAGTGAGCCTCTCTGGGGAGGGGGGTAACCAATTACCATACAGTGTTTACCATACGGCTAGTGAGCCTCTCTGGGGAGTAGAACCAATTACCATACAGTGTTTACCTGGCTAGTGAGCCTCTCTGGGGAGGGGGGTAGAACCAATTACCATACAGTGTTTACCATATGGCTAGTGAGCCTCTCTGGGGAGGGGGGTAGAACCAATTACCATACAGTGTTTACCATACGGCTAGTGAGCCTCTCTGGGGAGGGGGGTAGAACCAATTACCATACAGTGTTTACCATATGGCTAGTGAGCCTCTCTGTTTACCATACAGTGTTTACCATAGGGCTAGTGAGTCTCTCTGGGGGGGTAGAACCAATTACCATACAGTGTTTACCATACGGCTAGTGAGCCTCTCTGGGGAGGGGGGGAGAGAGAGAGAGAGAGAGACTGCAGATACATCATGCTGATTGAAACTGAGGGGGAATGTTCATTACTGTAACTGCATCTTTACTAGTCCACTATATCATGACCCATCAAGGACAAATACAGCATACACCCTATATACAATACAGTATACACAATATACACAATATACACGCAACATTCAACAATTTCAACGATTTTACTTAGTTACAATTCATATAAAGAAATCAGTCAATTTAAATTAATTAATTCCCCAGTGGGTGGGCCTATGCCCTCCCAGGCCCACCCATGGCTGCGCCCCTCCCCAGTCAATCAGAATGCGTTTTTCCCCACAAAAGGGCTTTATTACAGACAGAAATACTCCTCAGTTTCATCAGCTGTCTGGATGGCTGGTCTCAGATCCTGCAGGTGAAGAAGCCGGATATGGAGATTCTAGGCTAGTTGGATGTACTGCCAAACTCCAATGACATTATGGAGGCAGCTTATGGTACAGAAATTGTACGCTTCCTCAAAACTTGTGTGACACATTTTAGAGTGGCCTTTTATTGTCCCCAGCACAAGGTGCACCTGTGTAATGATCATGCCGTTTAATCAGCTTCTTGATTTGCCACACCTGTCAAGTGGATGGATTATCTTGGCAAAGGAGAAATGCTCACAAACAGGGATGTAAACACATTTGTGCACAGAAATACTCTTTCTGTCCATATGGAACATTTCTAGGATCAATACTTTACATGTTGCGTTTGTATTTTTGCTCATAATGGGCTGAAACATAACGGACTGAAAAGAGGCCATACATAATATCATCCTGTTTTGAAGGGTGAGGCTGCAGACATGGATTTTGTGCCTGGAAATGAAAGAATGAGCCAATGGTTTAATGAAAGGCATCCGTTGACGACTGATGCCAAACAGAGATGATTGTCCGACAAAACAATGTGTAGGTTTCTGTGCATATGCTACTCGTCCAAAAATAGTTCATTTGACTTGAGTTTAAAAAAACGTGCCATGATGAATGCTTTTCGTTTTCATGTCTCTGTGCACCTAGTCACCGCTGACTACTGGGAAGGTTCACAAACTGCAAATATATATCAATCCACTTGGAGGTGCCATCAGGCTGTTTATCAATCCAGCCATTGGCCGTGTACAGCTTCCAGAGGACTCAACTGCGACGCAAGACAGAAAACCCTGAGTAATTCTAAAGCTAAGCAGCTTCAGTTAGCTTCACGTTCCAACTCAGGCTACATTTGTGGCGAAATCAACATGAAAGAAAAGTTTATCTTGTAAATTCAGCAGCTTTTGTATTATTTGTCGTTAATGACGTAATTAATGTTTTACTTTGCATGAAGTTTTATAGGCATTCTGTCGTTACAAAATATGTAATGTGATAGGTATTTCATTATTACTATATTTTAACACAAAAATACATTAGAATAATCAAATATTTAATCAGTCGTCTTTCTCAAATGAAGGGGATGATAACACAATTTTTGCGAGAGGGAGAATCTGATTAATCGGTCCTCAACTCGCGACTCAGACGCTTCATTCGGGTATAAATTGAGTTCGACCTCGATTAGCCTGCAGGTTAGTTCTTAAGGATTCGTTGCCATAGAAATGTATCTGGCTAAAAGGGGAGCCACTTTCGTGTCACCAGTTATCCCGAGTTGAACTCAGAGTTGACCGAAGTTACTTCGTTACCTCCTCAAACCAGATTCATAGAACAGGGCTCTGGTGAGCTGTCTGTAATATTAGTTTAGACTCGATTTGCTGAGCTAGGACACCATTATCAGAGCAGATGAAATGTAATACCAGTAGTAATGACAGCCGCTATAGTCTGACAGCCGCTATAATGTTTCGTTTTAATGCTTAATTGATTTGTACCCTTTGCAGACAGCCATGCGCACAGCAGAATTATCACCAACGCATTTTATTTATTAGCTTTTATGGCCTAGTGGTGTTTTCACAAAAACATTTGCTCAATTAAACGATAATATGGCTCATTCGGCAGCTGTAAATGTATTCAAATTGAGGCATGCATTAAGGGGGAGATATAACGGGTACTTTATGTCAATTACGCTTGTGTTTCAAATAATAGTTTGAAATGTTTCCCTTGATAGTTAAGGCTTTTAAAGTAAATCTTATGCTAATTACCATAACATTGTAGTTGCTGTATGGCGTATTTTTTGGTAAAGTTAGTTGTAGGCCTATTTCTTTCACATGCCATTTGTTTCAGGGTCCAACTGAGGGAATTCAATTGATTTAAGCATGAGTAGATTTATTCCCAATACTACTATGTTTTTCATAGGAGAATTTGCCTCCCACCCCTCTCTTATATCTAACAAATTACACTTCTTCCACAGACAAAAACCAGGCACACACATTTTCATCAGAAAATTCAGCTGTTCTAGTTTATTTATCTGATATGGTTTAACATAGGCTAATAAAGACATTTCAATCCTGAATCCATCTGATGAAACAGACAAGCCGTATCGAATCAAAATGACATGTTATTTGTCACATGCACGGTATAGAACTGGTGTAGACTTTACCGTGAAATGCTTACTGATGAGCCCTTCCCAACATGCAGTGTTTAAACCTAATACAATAGTAACGAGGAATAGAATAAAATACACAAGAGTGGAGCTATAGTACCAGTACCAGATCAATTTGCAAAGATATGAGCTATTTGTGGTAGATATGTGCAGTGCCTTCAGCAGTGGCGATTTTAGCATGTAAATGTTGTTGGGGCAAAACAATTAAAATGTGGGATGCATGCCAGCTAAGCCACAACACAATAGATTAATTCACTATACCACTGTTACATCTGGCTATCAGCGGAGCCTTGTCTGGCAGTGAAACAGTTCATTCAGCCTCATTTACTGCTTTAAAAAAAGCTGATATGGCTGATTTGCTTAAACAAATGTGGTATCTACTGACAATTGAGATGTACAAACTATGGCATAAGGGGACAACAAGCGGATAAGAAGCAATCCGTAATAGTGATTAAGACATTAATGAGCGGGCTAGGATGAACGTAGTCGATATAACTATTTGTTCAGCACTTTTGAAATGTACAGCGACAGAATTCAGAACATGAGCCGTTCTTATGATAAATAAAGGGGGCATCTAAGCAGACAATGTAAGCTCTTACAATATTTGATGATTACATTTCAACAAAAACAGGTTATTGAGGCTACATGTGCACCACCAAGTCAGAACAGTAGGTGAAAATAGACCAAATTATTAGGGTGAGGCACATGGGCTGCTAACAACATACACTTAGTATTACTTTCTTAGCTACAGTAGACATATCCCCTGGCATATTACATCATTTATGCAGCAGCATACAATAAATTGTTTGACTCACCTTGTTGTGCTGTGTTCACTTGAACAGGAAGGTGGCGCGGGCTGGCCTTCGTGGGAAAATATTGTCTTCAAACTCTGTCATCAAAGTCTGGCATTCTCTGGATTTATGGTGCTTTCAAGACAACTGGGAACAAAAAAAAAAAAGGTTGAATCATGATGACGTCAGTGATCTTCAGGTCGTAGCTTTAGAAAGAAGCCCGAGTTCCCAATTTACAATTCCGAGTTGGATGAAAGTTCAAAACGAATTTTCCCAGTCAGAGCTTGTTTTTCAAGAGTTCCCAGTTGTCTTGAACTCACTAAAGTCAGATGTTGCAGTTCCGAGGAAACAGTTGTTTTGAGCACGGCACAAATCATGCTTTATTGACAGCATGGCCAATGTTGAATGTTTATCATTTGAAACTACGAAAAGAGACCCTTAATCTTAGACTTGGGACCACACAGCCACAGCCACTCTACTTAATAGCAGGCTAAGGATTGCTTTGCAATGCTTGCAGTTAGCCACTGATTCCTTCCAAACCAGTCATTGTTGAATTTGCGATTTCCAACTATTTGTTTAATGTTTATGTCCAATGGCCGATGAGCACCGATACGTTTTATCTTTCATTTCTCATCATTATTTATCTTCATACGACAAGGATTAAAAAGGATTTGCCAGTAGATTGTCGACTTGTTTCATGATGATGACTACTAGCTAAGATTTTGTAAGTATGATGTTGACATGATCAGTCCAATCAAAGCTACTGTAGATATAACGTGATTTGACGTCATTTTATCTGTGGCCAATGACCTTCAAATCAAATGTTTATTTGTCACACATACACATGGTTAGCAGATGTTAATGCAAGTGTAGCGAAATGCTTGGGCCTTCTTGGAGCCTTCTTGGATGGGCATTTCTAATGTAACTCTATGGCAGCACCCAAGGGGCTAGAATTGTCAAGGTCTAGGCTTAGACTTGGCGGTGACGTAGTGTCCCCATGAGTGACAGAACACTGAGCCAATCACGGCGCAACACTCCATATTTCCTGCTGGCTTGCCCCGCAATCACAGAAAGCACTGAGCTAGAAACACCTGCATTTTGGAGCTGCCGACAACTGTATTTTTAAATTCTCACCCATCTACACACAATACCCCGTAAAGACAAAGTGAAAACATGTTATTATAATTCTTTGCAAATGTATTGAAAATGAAATACAGAAATACCTCACACCCCTGAGTCAATTAGAATCACCTTTTTCAGCGTTTATACAGCTGTGAGTCTTTCTAGGTACACTACCGTTCAAAAGTTTGGGCTCACTTAGAAATGTCCTTCTTTTTGAAAGAATAGCACATTTTGCTGCCCATTAAAATAACATCAAATTGATCAGGAAAAAAACGGTCCTTGTTTACAAGCAGGCCGGGTCCTTGCCCTTCTGCTGCTCTAGGAAAGACCCCAAAATGCTGCCACCGCAAAACTAGAATAGTCCCAATAAGCAAAATAACGTTGAAAAGACGTGTAAAATACATATTTTCCAGACGTTGAAGTTAGGTTAAATTTAGGTTCTGAATGAAGGGTGAAAAGGCGTAATTTATAGACGTCTGTGTTTGGGCCAAATCAAGGATACATAGACGTCTATGATTGTTTCAGGTTTTGTACGGACCGGACCAAAATCCAATGTCCGTGGATGTGCAAGTCAAGGCCGGGCATCACCGTCGGTCCATGCTTACCGAGGTCTAGCCTACATTGTTGCCTGAAATTGAATGTTATGCCTATCTATGTGTTTAGCCTACAGTTTTGTAAAACACCAAAAAAAGACGTTGGGTCTGGACCGGACCAAAACAAGACGTCTGAAAGACGTTGGCTCATGCTTACTGAGGTGTAGCCTACCAGGTCGGCCACAATGGAATTTTCTGAATGCCCATCCATGTTGTGGGCCCACCATTTGTAAAACTGGCTGTTGCATTGGCTTTATTAGTTTCCTGAGTGTATCAAGATTGGTCCACCACCCAAAGGACATCCAGCCAACCTGACACAATATTGGAGTCAACATGGGCCAGCATCCCTGTGGAACGCTTTCGACATCTTGAAAAGTCCATGCCCTGATGAATTGAGGCTGTTCTGAGGGGATAAGGGGGTGCAACTCAATATCAAGGTGTTCCTAATATTTTGTACACTCAGTTTATGTAATAATAGTACAAACGTTCTGTACGAAAAAAAGTTCAGATAAACACACTCACTCACTATATAGCACAGTTGGGTTGGAACTCGTAAGATGTCGCCCTTCTCCATCGGCATAATCATCAGTGGCAGACTCAAAGTCTATGCACTATTATAAATAACCATAGATGTATTTTATTAGCATATAATTGATTGTGGATCAGGCCTGTGGATGTCTCATATTCATTAACAATTGATTGTTCAAAGGCTACAGGGATTCAGCATGTCATTCAAAACAAGAAGTGCAGTTGCAAAATGATTTGTTCTATCAAGGCTATTCATGCAGAGGAGAGAGAACGTATATAGGGCCTGTAGATGTTTCTGCTGGGGTAGGAGATTCAAATCTTCATTACCTTTCAGCCTCCTCTCCGTTGCATAGATGTTCCAGCGAAACACGCGCTCAGGCATCACTTTCCCGCGCTGTGAATCATGGCCGGCAGATTTAGCACTATTGGCGGGAAGTTCCAGCGAGAAGAAGTCATGACTAAGATATTTCCGATGTCATTAAAATAGAGAGGAAAGAACTGCCTGACTAGGAAAACACTGTAGACAGGGACTAGTTTCAAACCTGAATTATGTTATTTTCATATCTCAAGTGTATCCTTGCCTTTTTCATGTAGCCTAGCCACCTCTTATCTGTCTGAGCCTCCTGTAGCCTAGCCACCTCTTATCTGTCTGAGCCTCCTGTAGCCTAGCCACCTCTTATCTGTCTGAGCCCCCTGTAGCCTAGCCACCTCTTATCTGTCTGAGCCCCCTGCCTAGCCAGCCCAGTCTGAGCCCCTGTAGCCTAGCCTAGCCACCTGTAGCCTAGCCAATCAGTCTGAGCCCCTGTAGCCTAGCCACCTCTTGCCTGAGCCCCCACCTAACCACCTAATCAGTCTGAGCCCCCTGTTGCCTAGCCACCTCTAATCAGTCTGAGCCCCCTGTAGCCTAGCCACCCTGTTGCCTAGCCACCCATCAGTCTGAGCCCCCTAGCCACCTCTAATCAGTCTGAGCCCCTGTTGAGCCTAGCCACCTCTAATCAGTCTGAGTCCCCTGTTGCCTAGCCACCTCTAATCAGTCTGAGCCCCCTGTTGCCTAGCCACCTCTAATCAGTCTGAGTCCCCCTGTTGCCTAGCCACCTCTAATCAGTCTGAGCCCCCTGTCAGTCTGAGCCCCCTGTCTGCCTAGCCACCTCTAATCAGTCTGAGTCCCCCTGTTGCCTAGCCACCTATCAGTCTGAGCCCCTGTTGCCTAGCCACCTCTAATCATCAGTCTCAGAGCCTAGCCACCTCCCCTGCCACCTCTAATCAGTCTGCCTAGCCTAGCCACCTCTAATCAGTCTGAGTCCCCTGTTGCCTAGCCACCTCTAATCAGTCTGAGTCCCCTGCCTAGCCACCCCTAATCAGTCTGAGCCTAGCCACTAATCAGTCTGAGCCCCTGTTGCCAGTCTGATCAGTCCCCCTGTAGCCTAGCCACCTCTAATCAGTCTGAGCCCCCTGTTGCCTAGCCACCTCTAATCAGTCTGAGCCCCCTGTAGCCTAGCCACCTCTAATCAGTCTGAGTCTCCTGTTGCCTAGCCACCTCTAATCAGTCTGAGCCCCCTGTTGCCTAGCCACCTCTAATCAGTCTGAGTCTCCTGTTGCCTAGCCACCTCTCATCAGTCTGAGCCCCCTGTTGCCTAGCCACCTCTAATCAGTCTGAGCCCCCTGTAGCCTAGCCACCTCTCATCAGTCAGCCCCTGTTGCCTAACCACCCTCATCAGTCTGAGCCCCCTGCCTAGCCACCCTGTTGCCTAGCCACCTCTAATCAGTCTGAGCCCCCTGTCTAATCAGTCTGAGCCCCCTGTCTGCCTAGCCACCTCTAATCAGTCTGAGCCCCCTGTTGCCTAGTCCACCCCTAATCCTGAGCCCCTGTTGCCTAACCACCCCTCATCAGTCTGAGCCCCCTGTTGCCTAGCCACCTCTCATCAGTCTGAGCCCCCTGTAGCCTAGCCACCTCTTATCAGTCTGAGCCCCCTGTTGCCTAACCACCCTCATCAGTCAGCCCCTGTTGCCTAACCACCTCTCATCAGTCTGAGCCCTCTGTTGCCTAACCACCCCTCATCAGTCTGAGCCCCCTGTTGCCTAACCACCCCTCATCAGTCTGAGCCCCCTGTTGCCAAGCCTATTAGATCTAATGTAATATTAGGCCTAAAAATGAATAAAAATGTGTTAAAGATAAAAGAAGAGCATTAGCCCGAGATGATCAGCTGACTACTTTAGACAACCAATCTGCAACCTTTTCTCAACATAACCTAACACAACAGCCTAGGCCCAGACATACTCCTCTCTAGGAGTGTGTTCTCTACATACCTCACAGCGCCATCCCTTCCACGTCACTCTGTCACCAGGGTCCTTTAGTTGCGAATCAGCTTCATTACAAAGTAGATAAAACCTGGTATTGGATTTACAGAAGGGGACACTATCATTCAGCAGAGGGGCTGCCGCTGCTGCTTCCTTTATCATTACAACTTCATGATTCAATTTCTCCCCGCTTGATTGTCTCACAGAGTTATAGTGCTGGACCAAGTCCCGACTCGGCAAAGCCATCTCTCGGCGGAGATTACATTTTGCTTTGTGCCGCAGCTCTCTAGATGAACTGGCGGTAATGGAGGCTAAAGACTAACATGTCTGACCTTGGTCAGAGTTAGAGGTTATCCCTGTAATTACACTCTCAATGGGAAAAGCCTTATAGGCTGTAGATCATTTGGAGCTTTGGGTTTCATGGCTTGCATCCCAAATGGCACCCCTTTCCCTTTATAGTGCAGTAATTTTGACCAGGGCACATAGGGCTCTGATTAAAAGTAGTGTACTATGAAGGGAATAGGCTGCCATTTGCAACAGATAATGTTAGGCCTATTTTATTTCAAGGGGCTGTGGTCCACTAAAGGGAGATGTACTTTTTGTTCACTTTGAGATCAGAGAACTTCAAAACCAGTTGTTATGCTCTAAGGTAGGCTATAAACTAACTACGAGGTCTGAAGCCTGCTGGTTTTCTGTTCTACCTCATAATTATTGCACCGACCTGGTGTCCCAGGTCTAAAAAACACAGTGGAACTGGCTTCAAGGTCCAGAGTTGAACCTAGAACCCTATACCCTATACCATGCCTATAGTGTACAGTATAACACTTATACTAACCTAGAACCCTATACCCTATACCATGCCTATAGTGTACAGTATACCACTTATACTAACCTAGAACCCTATACCCTATACCATGCCTATAGTGTACAGTATAACACTTTTACTAACCATCCAGAACCCTATACCCTATACCATGCCTATAGTGTACAGTACAGTACAGTATAACACTTATAACTAACCCCTAGAACCCAGTATACACTACCCTATACCATGCCTATAGTGTACAGTAGAACCCTATACCCTATACCATGCCTATAGTGTACAGTATAACACTTATACTAACCTAGAACCCTATACCCTATACCATGCCTATAGTGTACAGTATAACACTTATACTAACCTAGAACCCTATACCCTATACCATGCCTATAGTGTACAGTATAACACTTATACTAACCTAGAACCCTATACCCTATACCATGCCTATAGTGTACAGTATAACACTTATACTAACCTAGAACCCTAGTGTACACCCTTATACTAACCTAGAATACCATGCCATATAGTGTACAGTATAACACTTAACCTAGAACCCTATACCCTATACCTAGTGTACCCTATACCCTATACCATGCCTATAGTGTACAGTATAACACTTATACTAACCTAGAACCCTATACCCTATACCATGCCTATAGTGTACAGTATAACACTTATACTAACCTAGAACCCTATACCCTATACCATGCCTATAGTGTACAGTATAACACTTATACTAACCTAGAACCCTATACCCTATACCATGCCTATAGTGTACAGTATAACACTTATACTAACCTAGAACCCTATACCCTATACCATGCCTATAGTGTACAGTATAACACTTATACTAACCTAGAACCCTATACCCTATACCATGCCTATAGTGTACAGTATAACACTTATACTAACCTAGAACCCTATACCCTATACCATGCCTATAGTGTGTATACAGTATATACCCTATACCATGCCTATAGTGTACAGTATACTTATACTAACCTAGAACCCTATACCCTATACCATGCCTATAGTGTACAGTATAACACTTATACTAACCTAGAACCCTATACCCTATACCATGCCTATAGTGTACAGTATAACACTTATACTAACCTAGAACCCTATACCCTATACCATGCCTATAGTGTACAGTATAACACTTATACTAACCTAGAACCCTATACCCTATACCATGCCTATAGTGTGTACAGTATAACACTTAGTGTACTTAACCTAGAACCCTATACCCTATACCATGCCTATAGTGTACAGTATAACACTTATACTAACCTGAACCCTATACCCTATACCATGCCTATAGTGTACAGTATAACACTTATACTAACCTAGAACCCTATACCCTATACCATGCCTATAGTGTACAGTATAACACTTATACTAACCTAGAACCCTATACCCTATACCATGCCTATAGTGTACAGTATAACACTTATACTAACCTAGAACCCTATACCTAGAACCCTATACCATGCCTATACCATGCCTATAGTGTACAGTATAACACTTATACTAACCTAGAACCCTATACCCTATACCATGCCTATAGTGTACAGTATAACACTTATACTAACCTAGAACCCTATACCCTATACCATGCCTATAGTGTACAGTATAACACTTATACTAACCTAGAACCCTATACCCTATACCATGCCTATAGTATAACACTTATACTAACCTAGAACCCTATACCCTATACCATGCCTATAGTGTACAGTATAACACTTATACTAACCTAGAACCCTATACCCTATACCATGCCTATAGTGTACAGTATAACACTTATACTAACCTAGAACCCTATACCCTATACCATGCCTATAGTGTACAGTATAACACTTATACTAACCTAGAACCCTATACCCTATACCATGCCACACTTATACTAACCTAGAACCCTATACCCTATACCATGCCTATAGTGTACAGTATAACACTTATACTAACCTAGAACCCTATACCCTATACCATGCCTATAGTGTACAGTATAACACTTATACTAACCTAGAACCCTATACCCTATACCATGCCTATAGTGTACAGTATAACACTTATAACAACCTTATACCCTATACCATGCCTAACACTTATACTAACCTAGAACCCTATACCCTATACCATGCCTATAGTGTACAGTATAACACTTATACTAACCTAGAACCCTATACCCTATACCATGCCTATAGTGTACAGTATAACACTTATACCCTATAATGCCCTATAACCCTACCCTATACCCTATACCATGCCTATAGTGTACAGTATAACACTTATACTAACCTAGAACCCTATACCCTATACCATGCCTATAGTGTACAGTATAACACTTATACTAACCTAGAACCTATACCCTATACCATGCCTATAGTGTACAGTATAACACTTATATAACCTAGAACCCTATACCCTATACCATGCCTACAGTATAACACTTATACTAACCTAGAACCCTATACCCTATACCATGCCTATAGTGTACAGTATAACCCTTATACTAACCTAGAACCCTATACCCTATACCATGCCTATAGTGTACAGTATAACACTTATACTAACCTAGAACCCTATACCCTATACCATGCCTATAGTGTACAGTATAACACTTATACTAACCTAGAACCCTATACCCTATACCCTAACCCTAAATGATGTGTTAAAGCCATATACAAATAAACGTTATCAGAAACTAGTCATACACATCTAAATTCAGGCTAAAGTGTGTGTGTGTGTGTGTGTGTAATAAATCTAGGCTTTTTTCCCCACAGATCAATCTTGTTACATCTATCCATTTTGTTTTATCATTGTGATCCAGGGACATTACATCAGGCTGAGGAAAATAATTGGCTCCATAAGTGTATTTTCTTGTGAATTGGATATCATGAAAGCAGCACTGTGGCATCTTTGGTGACAGAAAAGATAGAACATTTTAAATCTGTGAAATAGAATATGAGGTTCAATACCGAGCCTTTTGTAATGTGATTGTGCATGTGTTGATGTTCCAACACTACTGCTTATGTATTACACCAAAATAGGCCTTTTATAAAGGACATCACTGGCACCACAGATGAACAACGCTTTCTAGAATCCGTTTCTACGCTCATCCCGTTAAACAGAGCTATAGTATTGATATTCTATGGGCGAGGATTGTCTATATCTGAAATCTGTAATGACCGTTGAGGGGCCGTTTCTCGGACACAAACCTAGTCCTGAATCAGAAAGCACCTTCAATGGAGACTCTACCTTTTAGTCCTAATCTGGGTCTGGGAAACTGCCCCATGGTCTTTTAGATTACTGCCCTTTTGATCTTGGTCCTTTGGCGTGTAATAAATCACAGTGCTGTTTTGTAGAGGACTAGAGGTTTATGGTATTTAACACGATTTCATCCACGGCTCATAATCAAATATCATCCCAAAGTCATTCTGAAACTCAAAGTAGACTCCAGAGGTAAAAGTCTTTAAAAACGTTGTGTGGTGATGTCCTATTATGGAAGGTCCATAGAAGCCCCTACAGCCGGAACCTATGTCTCCAGAGACTGGCACAGTGAGATCATGTTGATAAAGTCTTTATAAACGTTGTGTGGTGATGTTATGGAAGGTCCATAGAAGCCCCTACAGCCGGAACCTATGTCTCCAGAGACTGGCACAGTGAGATCATGTTGATAAAGCCTTTATAAACGTTGTGTGGTGATGTTATGGAAGGTCCATAGAAGCCCCTACAGCCGGAACCTATGTCTCCAGAGACTGGCACAGTGAGATCATGTTGATAAAGCCTTTATATACGCTCCCACAAACTTCTAATTAACCTTTCATCAAATTAATGTCTCGTGAACTATCCAAACTTGTGTTCAAAGCACTGAAGCATAGCCGACAGCTCTATTCTACTAGTCACAATAGCCATTGAGGCCTGAATTACTTGGGTGTGTGTGAGCTCGGGTGTGGGAGTGTGTGTGTTCATTGTAAGAGTGTGTAGGGGGAGAGACAGTACGGTGGAGGAACCCAGTGAAGCAGTACTGTGTAATTACTGTAGATAATGATGGTGCTATTCTTTGATAGCTAGTCTGTCTGAATACGAGATGAAAGCATGCACATCTCTCCTATTCAGCCCAGCCACCTTAAAGGGATAGTAAATCTACAAAGCAAGATGACCTAGTGTGGCCTGTCTGTTTTCTGGAGAGATTGCAGTCCATACACAGCATAACCCCAATTCACACCACCCTATTTGGCATGGGATATCATAATGACGTCATTTTCTGGTTTTAAGATGGTTTTCTGGTCAGATAACCAGGTAAAGATGTTGTTTTCTGTCACCCAAAATAAGTTAAAAAAATACAAATCATTTTAAAACCGGTGTAAAACCCATGGCGCTGCAAAGGGCGTTAGCTAGTCAATGCAACCACTTTTGCTTGCAGGCCTGGGTAGTCAGTGCAGTACATAATAAAATATCACTTTTGTTATTACATATTAAAGCATAGATTTAAAGAAGATGGCCCAGGGTTTTTCACAAACTCTGTCTTAATTCAGCCTTCAATACCTCACTAAAATAACTGGAAATAACTTTAAACTAAAACAACATTTTGTTCATAACATCCCTACTTCCTGGATTATGTCCCAAATGGCACCCTATATTCTAGTACACTACTTTTGACCAGAGCCTTCTAGGACCTTGTCAAAAGTAGTGCACTATGTAGGGAATATAGTGCCATTTGGGACGTATCACCTGATCTTTTCCTCAATTGTCTTATTAAGCATGCAAGACCACGATCTGACAATTCAGTCTCCAGGTTTTCAGTAATTAAAACTTTTCCATCGACTCCCACATAGACGTTCCTGTCTGATGTGCTCCATGGAGTCCACTCACAGAGAACTCAATTAAAAATGGCATAAAATAACATGTCCCCTCTCGATTGGGCTACGATAACCTTCTGCCTTCTATTCTAAAACGACAGACTAACGATTCCACGAGCCAACTGAACATATGGTCCATTATCATATCATTGTTAACTAGCCGTGGTGTCACTTCTCAGAGAAGAGACATGTCCTTGTATTTGTGTTAAGAGGTGTGATTTGATCTGATTTGACTACACCCCAAGGCTTATGACAGCACCTCTGTATGTGAACCGGATTAAAAGTCTCTGTGTGTTCCTGGCAAAAGGTTCCAAAGGGGTTTATTTAATGCTTAGGGTTTCATTTTAGACCTGCTTAGGAAAGACACTGAATGAAATCGAAAGAATTACAATGTACACTATATTATTTAAATGATCATATACCATGATCGGTATCCACTATCTACCTCTTCACTTTTCATTTCAGTCAGTTCATGAAGTGAATTGATAAAGGTTTTTAGATTGTATTCATTTCACTGGGGTCAAATGGATGAGAAAATTGCTATTGTAAAAAAAACACCAAGTAAACTCCCCTCACAGTGGCCTATACTGCATTATGGGTTTGAATGAATGGAGTCACAGGCTTTACTGTTAGAAGATATTATCATTGATTCATTATTTGAGTTTGATTGGAGAAAAACACAAACCAACCATAGTTGTGTTAGCCACAAATATACAACTCATGACAGCCAGGGAGGTGTGTGTTGTGTGGTGTGTGTGTTGCATGCACTAGCCCTTTAAGAGTTCAGTATGTCTCTGATTGGATCCGAGAAAGAGTCAGGCAGGGCTTGTGCGGCCAAGGGTCTGTCTGATGCTCCAATGAGGTACCACGACTGCAGGTTGCCCCAGCCACTCCCGTCTTTCAGCTCCAACACACACAGCCCCTAGACTTCATTCAGCTTTGCCTCAATCAGTCTGCAGAGAGTCTCAGGAGAGCACAGGGGGATGTGTCAAGTCAGTGCTTTCTGAAAGTTTGAACTGCACACACACGCGGTCAAGCAAATACCAAGGAGAACACACACACGCAGGGACACTCATCATGCACATACACAGTCTGACCCTAACACACACACAGATGGATGGACAAAGCTGAAAGTTTAAGCTTGCATACATATACCCACACCCAGAAACACACACGAGTGCTGAATTACGGTCAGGATGAGTGGCGTGTCTGAGACTGCTGTGGTCAGTAGACCCTCGACTACCGTGAAGCGACACAAGAGTGTCAGGAAGAACTCCAGGCGGATTTACTCATCTTATCAAGACAACCAGCCAGGGTGAGTTCTACAATCTTAGAAAAAAGGTGTTATCTTGAACCTAAAAGGGTTATTCAGCTGTCCCCATAGGACAACCCTTTGAAGATCCCTTTTTGGTTCCAGGTAGAACCCATTTGGGTTCCATTTAGAACACTTTCCACAGAGGGCTCTACATGGAACCCAAAAGGGTTCTACCTGGAACCAAAAAGGGTTCTCCTACGGGACAGCCGATAAACCCTATTGGAACCCTTTTTTCTAAGAGTGTACAGTCTATTCTATTTTGTACTATTCTATTCATGCTGATATTAAATTATGCTTTCCATGTGCCAAATGAATATGCTTTGTGTGGACGGAGGACCTGATTATTTCTCAGTTTTTGACCTCAACTCCATAGCATCCTTTTTTTATGACTTGCAAAAGTGTAATTTACATGTATACATGGAAACTGTTGTCGTATAAATGTATCCTCATCCAGGTTGTCAAACAGGTTCGTGATTGATTGACTGAATGTATTTGATAATTAAGGTAGAAGGCTGCTCCAGCTGGAGACAACATTACATATATAATACAATATGGATGATAAAACCCAATACAGCCCAAGGGCTTGTTGCCATTCTGGTCCTCGTATTATTTCTGATGTATTCATGTATTTGCAGGGGACCATGTACAACATGCCATTGCACCAGAGTGAGCTAGATAGGCTAATTTTCATCTGTAGTCCCTGGGCAGAAAACAATCAACATCAATACAATGCTACAATATAACACACTATTCAAATATATATACAGTACCAGGCAAAAGTTTGGATACACCTACTCATTCCTGGGTTTTTCTTTATTTTTTACTATTTTCTACATTGTATAATAATAGTGAAGATATCAAAACTATGAATCAACACATATGGAATCATGTACTGTAGTAACCAGAAAAGTGTTAAACAAATCAAAATATATTTTATATTTGAGATTCTTCAAAGTAGCCACCCTTTGTCTTGATGACAGCTTTACACACTCTTGGCATTCTCTCAACCAGCTTCATGAGGTAGTCACCTGGAATGCATTACAATTAACAGCTGTGCCTTGTTAAAAGTTAATTTGTGGAATTTCTTTCCTTCTTAATGCGTTTGAGACAATCAGTTGTGTTGTGATGAGGTAGGGGTATTATACAGAAGATAGCCCCATTTGGTAAAAGACCAAGTCCATATTAAGGCAAGAACAGCTCAAATAAGCAAAGACAAATGACAGTCCATCATTACTTCAAGACATGAAGGTCAGTCAATCTGGGACATTTCTGTAATTTTTTGTTTCCTCAAGTGCAGTCACAAAAATATCAAGCTCTATGAAAAACTGGCTCTCATGAGGACTGCCACAGGAAGGAAGACCCAGAGTTACCTCTGCTGCAGAGCATAAGTTCATTAGAGTTACCAGCCTCAGATTGCAGCCCAAAAAAATGCTTCATGGAGTTCAAGTAACAGACACATCTCAACATCAACTGTTCAGAGGAGACTGAGTTAATCAGGCCTTCATGGTTGAATTGCTGCAAAGAAACCAATACTAAAGGACACCAATAAGAAGAAGAGACTTGCTTTGGCGAAGAAACACACGCAATGGACATTAGACCGGTGGAAATCTGTCCTTTGTCTGTGGAGTCCAAATTGGAAATTTTGGGTTCAAATCGCCGTCTTTGTGAGACTCAGAGTAGGTGAATGGATGATCTCTGCATGTGTATTGGATGGAGGAGGAGGTGTGATGGTGTGGGGGTGCTTTGCTGCTGACACTCAGTGATTTATTTAGAATTCAAGTCACACTTAACCAGCATGTTTACCACAGCATTCAGCAGCAATACGCCATCCCATCTGTTTTATGCTTAGTGGGACTATCATTTGTTTTTCAACAGGATAATGACCAAAATACACCTCCAGACTGTGTAAGGGCTATTTGACCAAGAAGGAGAGCGATGGAGTGCTGCATCAGATGACCTGGCCTCCACAATCACCTGATCTCAAACCAATTGAGATGGTTTGGGATTAGTTGGACTTCAGAGTGAAGGAAAAGCAGCCAACAAGTGCTCAGCATATGTGGGAACACCTTCAAGACTGTTTGAAAAGCGTTCCTCATGAAACTGGTTGAGAGAATGACTAAAGTGTGTGTAAAGCTGTCAAGGCAAAGGGTGGCTACTTTGAAGAATCTAAAATATGAAATATATTTTGATTTGTTTAACACTTTTTTTGATTACTACATGATAGTACATGATATGTGTTATTTCATAGTTTTGATGTCTTCACTATTATTCTACAACATAGAACATAGTAAAAATAAAGAAACAACCTAAAATGAGTTTTGACTGGTACTGTATATACATACAACAATAGACATTATAGTTATAATATTACAAAAGAGTTTAAATGTCCCTTTTTCCTACAGTATCTGACATCTTAAGAGTCGGAATATCTTTAATGTCCACATTGCTGGTTTGCCTTTAGCCACTTCTCCAGGTTTGTCTTGAAGCTAGCAGAGGTACTGCACTCTGTCACACTGGTTGGCAGGACGCTCCGACTGAGGAAGCTGTCTGGACAAATGTAGTGGATCTAAACTGAGCTGAGCAGTCTCCTCTGGTTGAAGCTCTTGTCCTCCTGGTATTGTCTTTGCAATATGCAACAAAGAGGAGGTGGGGCAAGGCCATGAGTGATCTTAATCATCAGAGGCATAAGAACCTGTCAAATCTCAGTAGGTTATATTTCTTAATGATATTGTAGTGGTCATTATTTCCCTAGCACTTTCAGAGTTTGTTTCTAGAGCTTTTGAAGTGTTTTCATTGGTGATATTATCTTGTGACCAGGTTGTGACCAGTGGTCAGGGCTGTTTTCTTTGTTCATGAACGTGGCCTTATTTCTCTTACGGCATATTGGATGACTCTCATTCATATTCCATTCACCCAGTTAAATGTAACAGCGATAGGTTTAGGCTACTACATGATACTCTAATTTTCCCTATGCCCATCATGAGGTTGCTACAACCTAGCCTATGAATGAAAGTTTACAATGTAGGTGCACACAGGTCGAGAGACACATTTGAGGTGACAGACGGTGACATTGAATACCGCCTTGCACACTCTTGCCTGCATCTAGCTGAAATAGGGTGCAATCATTAGTGCAACAGTTATGTCATGACGTTGGCCTGAGGGGGAGGTTTATGACCCCCATAAATACCTTTCCCCTTTTTCCTCTCTCTACTCTACCGATGTGACTATTGAAGATCCCTTTGTTAACATTGAGAGAGAGTCTGGTGGTGACTTCACAAGATGGGAAACGGAACCATGTTTCCGTAATCCAACCAGTTGAAAATATGCGTTGGGATTTAATGAATATGATGTCAGTTCAGTTGACGTCTGAGACATGATTACTGATGATAGGGCAACATAAACTGTATCTTGGAAAATCTACACATTCTAGTTATCAGATTCACATGGAATTGTTGTGCAATTTAAATGTTTAAATATGAAACTATTTGTGAAAAGACCAAATGTAATTTTTAGCTTCTTAATTGAGAGAACGGTTTGTCAGAAGAACACCACTCTGCTCACTCTGAGGCCCCGCCCAAGTGAACAGACATGGGTTGTAAACTATGAAAAACGGCTCTCTCCCCCAATCCTATATAACCCCCTGGACGAAAATGTAACTTTCTGTTCCAAGGACGTGCGGACTGGCAGTGCCCCCGTTGAAAGGACCAAAGACCACCTACAGAACTAAGCCAACATCAGCAAGAACCTAACACAATTGGCATCGAATTTCAATGTGAAGGTGACGATCTACACCCTGGAAGGATACATTTTGACTATACCAGGCAGAATATAGTGTGAGCTTAAAAGTATGGCAACTTGGTATGAACTTTGAACTCTTATTCACTCCAGAAGTGATACCTCCTAGGCTTTGAGTTAGCAGCAGTCGCTGTAAAGGTGGGCTAGGAAAGGATGGACAACGTATACAGTCTAACACACACAACAATACCACAAAGTAACCGTTCTACCACCAGACATTCTTCAAAGGACAACCTGGCCTACCATCTACGACCAACCTACCGAAGCGCAGCTCGGAGTAAATATTAATTGCATTTTCCTTTTTCAAATGGGAGGTAATTTAGAATGCATAAGATACTGTATTTACGATAGCATAGCGTCTCCCTTTGTTACTCAGTCTTCCCGCTCTTTCACTCAAACCCAACCCCCTCTCTTTGTGTAACCAGCTGTCATATCTGTTCCGTCCACCAGGGACGTTTTTCTTATGACATAATTTGTAATCAATGTATGATCCATTCTGTGTAGATGTAATTCTGTGTGATTATTTAGGTATTTAGTCAATAAATAATTCAACCAAATTTTGTATTGCTGATTCAACGTTTTAGCCAGGGTTCGTGAAGATAACCAAGAATTTATAACTTTCAGATGAGACTGAATAAAGTGACGATTAAATATTGACTGCTATTGATGTAAAAGATTACTAGGTCTTTAAGAGTTTATTCGGAAGATAACAGCTCTATAAACATTATTTTGTGGTGCCCCGACTTTCTAGTTAATTACATTTACCTGATTAGCTTAATCAGGTAATATTAATTACAGAGAAATTATTTTATAGAATAGCATGTCATATCACTTAATCCGGCATAGCCAAAGACACAACAGTTGCAAACAAGAGTTTCTATTGGACAAATTCAGGTATGTTTATCCCCGTTTTGTTCAGTTTGCTTCCATTTAAGAAACGTTCTTCAACAGAATCGGCAGAATGAAAACTTTCCAAGCCAAACCTCTACAAACAGCCTACATCGTTATCACCATATTAGCTAAAGTAATGTCATAGTCAGCTTAGCTAATAGAACTACCGCGTTAGTAACCCCACTACAATCATGCAGTAACGTTACAGTGCAGAGTCAGTAAGCAGTTACACCGGCGGGCCAGCTATCTAACATAGCATCCCTCTGTTTGAGCAGGGTATTTTAGTAGGCTAAACTAGCTAGCTGCATTTGCTAACTAAGTGAAACTGAAAGTGAAAAAAATTACTCTCTATTTCTCTCTTGCTTCTCCTTCATTTTGGAAGAAATTAATTTGTTCAAAAACGTTAAACTATAGTCTTTCTCTCTCTTTGAGACAACTACTCACCACATGTTATACATTACACTGCTAGCTAACTGTATCTTATGCTTTCAGTGCTAGATTAATTCTCTGATCTTATGATTGGGTGGACAACATGTCAGTTCATGCTGCAATAGGCTGATAGGCTGATAGGCTGGAGGACGTCATCCGGAAGTTGTCATAATTTCTGTTTAAGTCTATGGAAAGCGGTGAGAAGCATGATCCTCCTAGGTTTTGTATTGATGTGAATATACACAGAGGAGGACGGAAGCTAGCTGTCCTCTGGCTACACCATGGTGCTACCCTACAGAGTCCTGTTGAGGCTACTGTATACCTTAGCAAAATAGTCATTTGGTGACCTGATTATATTTTGTATAGTTTTATCTAAAAAGGATAACTTTTTAAATGTGTTACAATTTACATTTTTATGAAATTCCCTCAGGCTGATGGTCTCACTGTTCCTGGTGGAAAAATACAGGCAGACAGTTTTTGTTTTGTTCAATGTTAGACATGAATAGTCCAACCAGTCAGCTATTTTGTTCGTTGCTGTTGTAATTTTACGAGCCGGCTGTTGCTTTGTCTTGACATGTACATACAGTAGAACACTGTATCGTCTGCATACATCTGCATTGATGTATATACTAAATTAAAGTGGGCACAGAATGGATCCTTGAGGGACCCTGACAGAGCAGTGGGCAGATGTTGAAAGTTTGATTTTTGGTGCATTGTTTTCTTTTGGTCAGACAGGATTCTATCCATCTGTTTGTGTGTGCCGGTAGTTTGTTTGTTGACAGTTTGGATAGCAGCACATTGTGGTTCACTGTGTTGAATGCTTTCTTTAAATCCAGGAAAACAGCTATCACAACTCAACCTTTGGCAAATTTGGAAGCAGTTTGCCATTTCGGTTGAATGATGTGTCCTGAAACCAAACTGCATTGGATAGAGAGGAGAGTGACCTGAGTTTATGTGGGCTATTAGTTGGTTGGCCACCACCTCTTCTACCACCTTGGATATGACTGGGAGAATGCAGATGGGCCTATATTTGGCCACATCAGTTGGATCTCCAGCCTTGAAGATTGGTGTTATGACAGCAGATTTCCAGTCGTCAGGGAACACTGCTTCTATAATTGACAGATTGACCAGACGAGTGACTGGAGAGCACAGGGTACTGGAGATTTCTTCAGGAGGACGGAGTCATTTCCATACACATCCTGTGACTGAGTTTTTAAGATTTTCTTTATCTCCTGCTCAAGCTGAATATTTATATTGTAGGAGTCAAATAATCTACCCAACCATTCCTCCTATACATTTTCATGTCATTCAGTATCCTCACTTTGATAATTAAGTTAATGTGTATGACTTAAACAAATAGTGATTCAATCTTGTTTTAGGTTCACTGGATTTTCAAATGAAAAATAAACCGTGTGGATTACGTTGATATTTTAATGTAGGGTCTTGTGTACATTCACTTTGTGTGTGTGTTTGGTGCATGCCTGCTTCTGGTGCAGGTGGGCATGTTTCTGTGTGTGTGTCATGCTATGAACTCTTACCATTTGCCTTGCTTGTGAGGAAGTTGACTTTACAGAGAAAAAAGCAACTATCAACATCCTGCTTCTTTGAGTCTGTCTTCAGTCACACAGCAGAGCACAGCTGTCCCTCAAGATAACATGTTGACCCCTCTCCTTCTGTCCCATTGAAGCCAATCAGATGAGGAGGGCAAGGAGGATGAGCATGCGGACAGCAACGACCCAGAGCAGATGTTCCAGAACATCCAGTTTCAGAAGGAGATCATCGCCAACATACGCACCCGAGCCTGGCCTATGAGACGCAAGCTCAAAGCCCTCAAGTAAGGCACATAGATGCACACATACTGAATAGAGTAGACACAAATGTACACACCATCACCAACATACACACCCGAGCTCAGCCCATGAGACACAAACACAAACTCAAACTCATGCACACACAAATACACACACTGTAAAGCCCACACACTGCTGTATTGCTTAATGAAAGTGGTCCTAAAAATGGTGTGGTGAATGTCAATGGACTGTGCTATGTCCACCACCGTTGTCAAGCCTGTATTATGGTATTGTCCACCACCGTTGTCAAGCCTGTATTATGGTATTGTCCTCCATCTGAGTATTCAAGCCTGTGTTATGGTATTGTCCTCCATCTGAGTATTCAAGCCTGTGTTATGGTATTGTCCTCCATCTGAGTATTCAAGCCTGTATTATGGTATTGTCCTCCATCTGAGTACTCAAGCCTGTATTATGGTATTGTCCTCCATCTGTTGTCAAGCCTGTATTATGGTATTGTCCACCATCCGTTGTCAAGCCTGTATTATGGTATTGTCCACCACCGTATGTCAAGCCTGTATTATGGTATTGTCCACCACCGTTGTCAAGCCTGTATTATGGTATTGTCCACCACCGTTGTCAAGCCTGTATTATGGTATTGTCCTCCATCTGAGTATTCAAGCCTGTGTTATGGTATTGTCCTCCATCTGAGTATTCAAGCCTGTATTATGGTATTGTCCTCCATCTGAGTATTCAAGCCTGTATTATGGTATTGTCCTCCATCTGAGTATTCAAGCCTGTGTTATGGTATTGTCCTCCATCTGAGTATTCAAGCCTGTGTTATGGTATTGTCCTCCATCTGAGTATTCAAGCCTGTGTTATGGTATTGTCCTCCATCTGAGTATTCAAGCCTGTGTTATGGTATTGTCCACCACCGTTGTCAAGCCTGTGTTATGGTATGTCCACTCAAGCCTGTGTTATGGTATTGTCCTCCATCTGAGTATTCAAGCCTGTGTTATGGTATTGTCCTCCACCGGAATACTCAAGCTTGTATTATGGTATTGTCCTCCATCTGAGTATTCAAGCCTGTGTTATGGTATTGTCCTCCATCTGAGTATTCAAGCCTGTGTTATGGTATTGTCCTCCACCGGAATACTCAAGCCTGTGTTATGGTATTGTCCACCACCGTTGTCAAGACTGTGTTATGGTATTGTCCAGCACCGGAGTACTCAAGCCTGTGTTATGGTAATGTCCAGCACCACAGTACTCAATCCTGTGTTATGGTATTGTCCTTCACCACAGTACTCGAGCCTAGAGAGTATGAGGTGACAAAAAACATTCCAGCTATTCAAGGAATATAATTATTATTATTATAATTATTATAAAAGTTATAATTCTAATTCAAGGTAACATGTCCAATAGTTATAATTCTAATTCAAGGTAACAGGTCCAATAGTTATAATTCTAATTCAAGGTAACAGGTCCAATAGTTATAATTCTAATTCAAGGTAACAGGTCCAATAGTTATAATACTAATTCATGGTAACAGGTCCAATAGTTATAATACATATTCATGGTAACAGGTCCAATAGTTATAATTCTAATTCATGGTAACAGGTCCAATAGTTATAATACATATTCATGGTAACAGGTCCAATAGTTATAATACTAATTCATGGTAACAGGTCCAATAGTTATAATACATATTCATGGTAACAGGTCCAATAGTTATAATACATATTCATGGTAACAGGTCCAATAGTTATAATACATATTCATGGTAACAGGTCCAATAGTTAGAATACTAATTCATGGTAACAGGTCCAATAGTTATAATACTAATTCATGGTAACAGGTCCAATAGTTATAATACTAATTCATGGTAACAGGTCCAATAGTTATAATACTAATTCAAGGTAACAGGTCCAATAGTTATAATACTAATTCATGGTAACAGGTCCAATAGTTATAATACTAATTCATGGTAACAGGTCCAATAGTTATAATACTAATTCATGGTAACAGGTCCAATAGTTACAATACTAATTCATGGTAACAGGTCCAATAGTTATAATACTAATTCATGGTAACAGGTCCAATAGTTATAATACTAATTCATGGTAACAGGTCCAATAGTTATAATACTAATTCATGGTAACAGGTCCAATAGTTATAATACTAATTCATGGTAACATGTCCAATAGTTATAATACTAATTCATGGTAACAGGTCCAATAGTTATAATACATATTCATGGTAACAGGTCCAATAGTTATAATACATATTCATGGTAACAGGTCCAATAGTTATAATACTAATTCATGGTAACAGGTCCAATAGTTATAATACTAATTCATGGTAACAGGTCCAATAGTTATAATACTAATTCATGGTAACAGGTGTTGGAGCTCAAAATAACCAAGGCAGAGATTTAGGTACAGCATCTTAGAACTCTCCAAAATGGCACCCTATTCCATATTTAGTGCACAATTTTTTACCAGGGCATATAGGGTTCTGGTCAAAAGTATTGCACTATGTAGGGCAGAGGGGGCCATTGGGGCTGCAGCCTTAGGTTTAATTCCTTAAGATGGACAGGACGGGTATACAAATGGATTTATCACAAGATGCATTTGACCACAGTATAAGAACCCCATGCATAGTCAAGTGCACGTTTTGTTCCCTCTTCGCTGTTGTTTTTCCCCCTGCAGTCTGGTTATCCAAACCCATTAACATGCCAGATAGGGGAAACATGTAAACACTAGCTCTTCATTAACACCTGAGAGCTCATAAATGGTGAAAAGGCGCTAACTCTCTGTCGCTAATGGGCGGAGGAGCCATCGGAATGTAAAGCATGAGGCGAAGTAAATAACGATTAACATCTGCCTCTCCCGGGCTCCTCACTCCCTCGCCACGTTAATGGCTCCTCCCACAGAAAATAAACCAAATTAGCAGAGTAATTATTTCATCAGCTGTTAGTTCGCCTGGTTCCTATTTTTACTGGGGTCAGGACCTCCAATCCCACACACACATTGATTATACAAACACCATGCATGTAGAGGGACACACTTGATGCTATTAAATTCAAATCGGAATCCAGATGTCTCCTGACAACACAGATTAGACATTTGGACCTTGTCCAGATACCTATTCTTCTGTCCTAAATAGTAATCATTTTAGGTTTGCAAATATTTAAGTCTTATAGTATGTCAAAATTATCAAGTTTAGTATGCTTTAAATGCCAGGATGTCATACTGATTTAGACTTTTTATATAGTATTCTTTCGCTACTCACTATTGAGGAAGAGAATTGTATTTGTAGACCCACGTGTGTTTGACATCAGCTGATAATTGGATAAGGGGATGGGTTGTGTCCCTCTTGACACAAACTGGTTGAATCAACGTTGTTCCAACATAATTTGTCAATATACACTACTGGTCAAAGGTTTTAGAATACCTACTCATTCAAGGGTTTTTCTTTATTTTTGCTATTCTCTACATTGTACAATAATGCAATAATACTTTGCCTGGTACTGTATTGTGACGTGGAATCTACATGGAAAATACATTGGATTTGAAAAACGTTGTCTTCGTAAACTGTTTTGAGGGTAAAATTTCAACCATAGGATTATGTCATCATGGTAACCAATTTTCAACATAGATAACCTTCTATAAAATATGTTGAATTTTTACCTTTAAAACAATGTCAGATCTTCAATGTTATATCCACTTTCAGAAAACAAACAATAGTCTGGGCAGCACTTCCTACTGGAGAGTTGATCTATCTACAGCTACCCTTTGGTCTCTTTCCCAGGGTTTTAACCAAGCCCAGCCCTGCTTAGCTATGATGTTTGTCACTGACTATTACCAATGTGCTATTGTGACAATGATTGTTGAGATCTCCACTTAGATTCACCGTTGCTATGGAAGTCATTCCAAAGGGGAATGTTTAACAGAGCAAAATGACCATACTGTATCACTCACGTATCATCAATGAGGCTATTTAAGCCTGTATAGCATTTTCAAAGTCATCAACGACAATAGAACAACAGGCCTGGGGTTTCTGGATGATTTTTTGAAATACAGTAAATAGCCTATTAAATTGTCTACAAGTTAGAGCCACGTCTCCAACTCAACCAAAAATAAAAGTTAAAGAACGGGATTAAGCCAGTGGCTAAGATGGAACTATCCAAGCAGCAGATACATCTTTTTTAAATGTTAATATTTTGTTGCGTTGTCAGGCAAACACAATTCAATATGAATTTTTTTATACAGTAAATAGCCTAAAGTCGCTCTTTTTTATAACCAAACATAGATGTGATTTGACTATAGCCATTTACAGTATTTTTCTCAAAGAGCATCACTTCAGGAGAACGAGAGAGTGAGCGAGCGAGAGAGAGCGAGAGAGAGAGACCTCCTAAGATGTGCTGAGTAGGTTCTAGCCATAGCAGGTTTTATATGGGTGGTTTGTTATTACTGCTCTAGGCTTTATGACCGTCACACGGATGAGATGCAAGCCTGCGTTTTACGTCCTCAGTAATCTCTGGGTGAATACTGCTGATTACACACCCTGCAAAAACACCTCATATTTTACACTGCAAATCACTGGTTCATACCCCCGTTTTCACCTGTTAATTATGCTTGTTGTGAAATTCCTGTCCCCGTTTATCTCGAAGTTCATTTGATTTGTTTTGAAATGGCATACTCAACTTTTTTTGTATTAAATGTTTATATTTTATATTTCCAGTGCATTTTATTTATCTAGGTATTTAAACAGCTATATCTTTTAATAGGGACACCTGTACCAATGCAGCAATCAGACAGTCGTTACAAAGATAAATGATATCAACCATAGAGTTTATCTTAGTAGTAGTACCATAACATACAGGATATCAACCATAGAGTTTATCTTAGTAGTACCATAACATACAGGATATCAACCATAGAGTTTATCTTAGTAGTAGTACCATAACATACAGGATATCAACCATAGAGTTTATCTTAGTAGTACCATAACATACAGGATATCAACCATAGAGTTTATCTTAGTAGTAGTACCATAACATACAGGATATCAACCATAGAGTTTATCTTAGTAGTAGTACCATAACATACAGGATATCAACCATAGAGTTTATCTTAGTAGATATCAACCATAGAGTTTATCTTAGTAGTACCATAACATACAGGATATCAACCATAGAGTTTATCTTAGTAGTAGTACCATAACATACAGGATATCAACCATAGAGTTTATCTTAGTAGTAGTACCATAACATACAGGATATCAACCATAGAGTTTATCTTAGTAGTACCATAACATACAGGATATCAACCATAGAGTTTATCTTAGTAGTACCATAACATACAGGATATCAACCATAGAGTTTATCTTAGTAGTAGTACCATAACATACAGGATATCAACCATAGAGTTTATCTTAGTAGTACCATAACATACAGGATATCAACCATAGAGTTTATCTTAGTAGTACCATAACATACAGGATATCAACCATAGAGTTTATCTTAGTAGTACCATAACATACAGGATATCAACCATAGAGTTTATCTTAGTAGTACCATAACATACAGGATATCAACCATAGAGTTTATCTTAGTAGTACCATAACATACAGGATATCAACCATAGAGTTTAGAGTTTATCAGGATATTAGAGTTTATCTTAGTAGTAGTACCATAACATACAGGATATCAACCATAGAGTTTATCTTAGTAGTACCATAACATAGGACATAGAGTTTAGTAGTACCATAACATACAGGATATCAACCATAGAGTTTATCTTAGTAGTACCATAACATACAGGATATCAACCATAGAGTTTATCTTAGTAGTACCATAACATACAGGATATCAACCATAGAGTTTATCTTAGTAGTAGTACCATAACATACAGGATATCAACCATAGAGTTTATCTTAGTAGTACCATAACATACAGGATATCAACCATAGAGTTTATCTTAGTAGTACCATAACATACAGGATATCAACCATAGAGTTTATCTTAGTAGTACCATAACATACAGGATATCAACCATAGAGTTTATCTTAGTAGTACCATATCAACCATAGAGTTTATCTTAGTAGTACCATAACATACAGGATATCAACCATAGAGTTTATCTTAGTAGTAGTACCATAACATACAGGATATCAACCATAGAGTTTATCTTAGTAGTACCATAACATACAGGATATCAACCATAGAGTTTATCTTAGTAGTACCATAACATACAGGATATCAACCATAGAGTTTATCTTAGTAGTAGTACCATAACATACAGGATATCAACCATAGAGTTTATCTTAGTAGTAGTACCATAACATACAGGATATCAACCATAGAGTTTATCTTAGTAGTACCATAACATACAGGATATCAACCATAGAGTTTATCTTAGTAGTACCATAACATACAGGATATCAACCATAGAGTTTATCTTAGTAGTAGTACCATAACATACAGGATATCAACCATAGAGTTTATCTAGAGTTTATCTTAGTAGTACCATAACATACAGGATATCAACCATAGAGTTTATCTTAGTAGTACCATAACAGTTTATCAGGATATCAACATAGAGTTTATCTTAGTAGTACCATAACATACAGGATATCAACCATAGAGTTTATCTTAGTAGTTATCAGGATATCAACCATAGAGTTTATCTTAGTAGTACCATAACATACAGGATATCAACCATAGAGTTTATCTTTAGTAGTAGTACCATAACATACAGGATATCAACCATAGAGTTTATCTTAGTAGTACCATAACATACAGGATATCAACCATAGAGTTTATCTTAGTAGTACCATAACATACAGGATATCAACCATAGAGTTTATCTTAGTAGTACCATAACATACAGGATATCAACCATAGAGTTTATAGAGTTTATCTAGAGTTTATCTTAGTAGTACCATAACATACAGGATATCAACCATAGAGTTTATCTTAGTAGTAGTACCATAACATACAGGATATCAACCATAGAGTTTATCTTAGTAGTAGTACCATAACATACAGGATATCAACCATAGAGTTTATCTTAGTAGTACCATAACATACAGGATATCAACCATAGAGTTTATCTTAGTAGTACATAGAGTTTATCATAGTACATACAGGATATCAACCATAGAGTTTATCTTAGTAGTACCATAACATACAGGATATCAACCATAGAGTTTATCTTAGTAGTTTATCATAGAGTTTAGTAGTAGTACCATAACATACAGGATATCAACCATAGAGTTTATCTTAGTAGTAGTACCATAACATACAGGATATCAACCATAGAGTTTATCTTAGTAGTACCATAACATACAGGATATCAACCATAGAGTTTATCTTAGTAGTAGTACCATAACATACAGGATATCAACCATAGAGTTTATCTTAGTAGTACCATAACATACAGGATATCAACCATAGAGTTTATCTTAGTAGTACCATAACATACAGGATATCAACCATAGAGTTTATCTTAGTAGTACCATAACATACAGGATATCAACCATAGATATCATAACATACAGGATATCAACCATAGAGTTTATCTTTAGTAGTACCATAACATTAGTAGGATATCAACCATAGAGTTTATCTTAGTAGTAGTACCATAACATACAGGATATCAACCATAGAGTTTATCTTAGTAGTACCATAACATACAGGATATCAACCATAGAGTTTATCTTAGTAGTAGTACCATAACATACAGGATATCAACCATAGAGTTTATCTTAGTAGTACCATAACATACAGGATATCAACCATAGAGTTTATCTTAGTAGTACCATAACATACAGGATATCAACCATAGAGTTTATCTTAGTAGTACCATAACATACAGGATATCAACCATAGAGTTTATCTTAGTAGTAGTACCATAACATACAGGATATCAACCATAGAGTTTATCCTAGTAGTAGTACCATAACATACAGGATATCAACCATAGAGTTTATCAGGATATCAACCATAGAGTTTATCTTAGTAGTACCATAACATACAGGATATCAACCATAGAGTTTATCTTAGTAGTACCATAACATACAGGATATCAACCATAGAGTTTATCTTAGTAGTACCATAACATACAGGATATCAACCATAGAGTTTATCTTAGTAGTACCATAACATACAGGATATCAACCATAGAGTTTATCTTAGTAGTACCATAACATACAGGATATCAACATAGAGTTTATAGTAGTTTATCAGGATATCAACCATAGAGTAGTAGTACCATAACATACAGGATATCAACCATAGAGTTTATCTAGTAGTAGTACCATAACATACAGGATATCAACCATAGAGTTTATCTTAGTAGTACCATAACATACAGGATATCAACCATAGAGTTTATCTTAGTAGTAGTACCATAACAGGATATCAACCATAACATCTTTAGTACCATAACATACAGGATATCAATATCAACCATAGAGTTTATCATACAGGATATCAACCATAGAGTTTATCTTAGTAGTACCATAACATACAGGATATCAACCATAGAGTTTATCTTAGTAGTAGTACCATAACATACAGGATATCAACCATAGAGTTTATCTTAGTAGTAGTACCATAACATACAGGATATCAACCATAGAGTTTATCTTAGTAGTACCATAACATACAGGATATCAACCATAGAGTTTATCTTAGTAGTACCATAACATACAGGATATCAACCATAGAGTTTATCTTAGTAGTACCATAACATACAGGATATCAACCATAGAGTTTATCTTAGTAGTAGTAACATACAGGATATCAACAGTTTATCAGGATATCAACCATAGAGTTTATCTTAGTAGTACCATAACATACAGGATATCAACCATAGAGTTTATCTTAGTAGTACCATAACATACAGGATATCAACCATAGAGTTTATCTTAGTAGTAGTACCATAACATACAGGATATCAACCATAGAGTTTATCTTAGTAGTACCATAACATACAGGATATCAACCATAGAGTTTATCTTAGTAGTACCATAACATACAGGATATCAACCATAGAGTTTATCTTAGTAGTAGTACCATAACATACAGGATATCAACCATAGAGTTTATCTTAGTAGTACCATAACATACAGGATATCAACCATAGAGTTTATCTTAGTAGTACCATAACATACAGGATATCAACCATAGAGTTTATCTTAGTAGTACCATAACAGGATATCAACATAGGATATCAACCATAGAGTTTATCTTAGTAGTAGTACCATAACATACAGGATATCAACCATAGAGTTTATCTTAGTAGTAGTACCATAACATACAGGATATCAACCATAGAGTTTATCTTAGTAGTACCATAACATACAGGATATCAACCATAGAGTTTATCTTAGTAGTACCATAACATACAGGATATCAACCATAGAGTTTATCTTAGTAGTACCATAACATACAGGATATCAACCATAGAGTTTATCTTAGTAGTAGTACCATAACATACAGGATATCAACCATAGAGTTTATCTTAGTAGTAGTACCATAACATACAGGATATCAACCATAGAGTTTATCTTAGTAGTACCATAACATACAGGATATCAACCATAGAGTTTATCTTAGTAGTACCATAACATACAGGATATCAACCATAGAGTTTATCTTAGTAGTACCATACAGGATATAACATACAGGATATCAACCATAGAGTTTATCTTAGTAGTACCATAACATACAGGATATCAACCATAGAGTTTATCTTAGTAGTACCATAACATACAGGATATCAACCATAGAGTTTATCTTAGTAGTACCATAACATACAGGATATCAACCATAGAGTTTATCTTAGTAGTAGTACCATAATATCAACATAGAGTTTATCTTAGTATACAGGATATCAACCATAGAGTTTATCTTAGTAGTACCATAACATACAGGATATCAACCATAGAGTTTATCTTAGTAGTAGTACCATAACATACAGGATATCAACCATAGAGTTTATCTTAGTAGTACCATAACATACAGGATATCAACCATAGAGTTTATCTTAGTAGTACCATAACATACAGGATATCAACCATAGAGTTTATCTTAGTAGTACCATAACATACAGGATATCAACCATAGAGTTTATCTTAGTAGTAGTACCATAACATACAGGATATCAACCATAGAGTTTATCTTAGTAGTAGTACCATAACATACAGGATATTAGTAGTACCATTTATCAACCATAGAGTTTATCTTAGTAGTACCATAACATACAGGATATCAACCATAGAGTTTATCTTAGTAGTACCATAACATACAGGATATCAACCATAGAGTTTATCTTAGTAGTACCATAACATACAGGATATCAACCATAGAGTTTATCTTAGTAGTACCATAACATACAGGATATCAACCATAGAGTTTATCTTAGTAGTACCATAACATACAGGATATCAACCATAGAGTTTATCTTAGTAGTACCATAACATACAGGATATCAACCATAGAGTTTATCTTAGTAGTAGTACCATAACATACAGGATATCAACCATAGAGTTTATCTTAGTAGTAGTACCATAACATACAGGATATCAACCATAGAGTTTATCTTAGTAGTACCATAACATACAGGATATCAACCATAGAGAGTTTATCAGGATATCAACCATAGAGTTTATCTTAGTAGTACCATAACATACAGGATATCAACCATAGAGTTTATCTTAGTAGTACCATAACATACAGGATATCAACCATAGAGTTTATCTTACAGGATATAGTAGTACCATAACATACAGGATATCAACCATAGAGTTTATCTTAGTAGTAGTACCATAACATACAGGATATCAACCATAGAGTTTATCTTAGTAGTACCATAACATACAGGATATCAACCATAGAGTTTATCTTAGTAGTACCATAACATACAGGATATCAACCATAGAGTTTATCTTAGTAGTACCATAACATACAGGATATCAACCATAGAGTTTATCTTAGTAGTACCATAACATACAGGATATCAACCATAGAGTTTATCTTAGTAGTAGTACCATAACATACAGGATATCAACCATAGAGTTTATCTTAGTAGTAGTACCATAACATACAGGATATCTTAGAGTTTATCTTAGTAGTACCATAACATACAGGATATCAACCATAGAGTTTATCTTAGTAGTACCATAACATACAGGATATCAACCATAGAGTTTATCTTAGTAGTACCATAACATACAGGATATCAACCATAGAGTTTATCTTAGTAGTAGTACCATAACATACAGGATATCAACAGAGTTTATCAACCATAGAGTTTATCTTAGTAGTACCATAACATACAGGATATCAACCATAGAGTTTATCTTAGTAGTACCATAACATACAGGATATCAACCATAGAGTTTATCTTAGTAGTAGTACCATTTATCTTAGTAGTACCATAACATACAGGATATCAACCATAGAGTTTATCTTAGTAGTACCATAACATACAGGATATCAACCATAGAGTTTATCTTAGTAGTAGTACCATAGAGTTTATCTTAGTAGTACCATAACATACAGGATATCAACCATAGAGTTTATCTAGTAGTAGTACCATAACATACAGGATATCTAGTAGTAGTACCATAACATACAACCATAGAGTTTATCTTAGTAGTACCATAACATACAGGATATCAACCATAGAGTTTATCTAGTAGTAGTACCATAACATACAGGATATCAACCATAGAGTTTATCATAACATTAGTAGTACCATAACATACAGGATATCAACCATAGAGTTTATCTAAGTAGTAGTACCATAACATACAGGATATCAACCATAGAGTTTATCTTAGTAGTACCATAACATACAGGATATCAACCATAGAGTTTATCTTAGTAGTACCATAACATACAGGATATCAACCATAGAGTTTATCTTAGTAGTACCATAACATACAGGATATCAACCATAGAGTTTATCTTAGTAGTAGTACCATAACATACAGGATATCAACCATAGAGTTTATCTTAGTAGTACCATAACATACAGGATATCAACCATAGAGTTTATCTTAGTAGTACCATAACATACAGGATATCAACCATAGAGTTTATCTTAGTAGTACCATAACATAGATATCAACCATAACAGTTTACCATAGAGTTTATCTTAGTAGTAGTACCATAACATACAGGATATCAACCATAGAGTTTATCTTTAGTAGATATCAACCATAGAGTTTATCTTAGTAGTAACCATAACATACAGGATATCAACCATAGAGTTTATCTTAGTAGTACCATAACATACAGGATATCAACCATAGAGTTTATCTTAGTAGTAGTACCATAACATACAGGATATCAACCATAGAGTTTATCTTAGTAGTACCATAACATACAGGATATCAACCATAGAGTTTATCTTAGTAGTACCATAACATACAGGATATCAACCATAGAGTTTATCTTAGTAGTAGTACCATAACATACAGGATATCAACCATAGAGTTTATCTTAGTAGTAGTACCATAACATACAGGATATCAACCATAGAGTTTATCTTAGTAGTACCATAACATACAGGATATCAACCATAGAGTTTATCTTAGTAGTACCATAACATACAGGATATCAACCATAGAGTTTATCTTAGTAGTAGTACCATAACATACAGGATATCAACCATAGAGTTTATCTTAGTAGTACCATAACATACAGGATATCAACCATAGAGTTTATCTTAGTAGTAGTACCATAACATACAGGATATCAACCATAGAGTTTATCTTAGTAGTAGTACCATAACATACAGGATATCAACCATAGAGTTTATCTTAGTAGTAGTACCATAACATACAGGATATCAACCATAGAGTTTATCTTAGTAGTAGTACCATAACATACAGGATATCAACCATAGAGTTTATCTTAGTAGTAGTACCATAACATACAGGATATCAACCATAGAGTTTATCTTAGTAGTACCATAACATACAGGATATCAACCATAGAGTTTATCTTAGTAGTACCATAACATACAGGATATCAACCATAGAGTTTATCTTAGTAGTACCATAACATACAGGATATCAACCATAGAGTTTATCTTAGTAGTACCATAACATACAGGATATCAACCATAGAGTTTATCTTAGTAGTAGTACCATAACATACAGGATATCAACCATAGAGTTTATCTTAGTAGTAGTACCATAACATACAGGATATCAATAGAGTTTATCTTAGTAGTAGTACCATAACATACAGGATATCAACCATAGAGTTTATCTTAGTAGTACCATAACATACAGGATATCAACCATAGAGTTTATCTTAGTAGTACCATAACATACAGGATATCAACCATAGAGTTTATCTAGTAGTAGTACCATAACATACAGGATATCAACCATAGAGTTTATCTTAGTAGTACCATAAGGATATCAACCATAGAGTTTATCAAGTAGTACCATAACATAGATATCAACCATAGAGTTTATCTTTATCATAACATACAGGATATATAGAGTTTATCCATAACATACAGGATATCAACCATAGAGTTTATCTTAGTAGTAGTACCATAACATACAGGATATCAACCATAGAGTTTATCTTAGTAGTAGTACCATAACATACAGGATATCAACCATAGAGTTTATCTTAGTAGTACCATAACATACAGGATATCAACCATAGAGTTTATCTTAGTAGTAGTACCATAACATACAGGATATCAACCATAGAGTTTATCTTAGTAGTACCATAACATACAGGATATCAACCATAGAGTTTATCTAGTAGTAGTACCATAACATACAGGATATCAACCATAGAGTTTATCTTAGTAGTACCATAACATACAGGATATCAACCATAGAGTTTATCTTAGTAGTACCATAACATACAGGATATCAACCATAGAGTTTATCTTAGTAGTAGTACCATAACATACAGGATATCAACCATAGAGTTTATCTTAGTAGTAGTACCATAACATACAGGATATCAACCATAGAGTTTATCTTAGTAGTAGTACCATAACATACAGGATATCAACCATAGAGTTTATCTTAGTAGTAGTACCATAACATACAGGATATCAACCATAGAGTTTATCTTAGTAGTAGTACCATAACATACAGGATATCAACCATAGAGTTTATCTTAGTAGTACCATAACATACAGGATATCAACCATAGAGTTTATCTTAGTAGTAGTACCATAACATACAGGATATCAACCATAGAGTTTATCTTAGTAGTAGTACCATAACATACAGGATATCAACCATAGAGTTTATCTTAGTAGTACCATAACATACAGGATATCAACCATAGAGTTTATCTTAGTAGTAGTACCATAACATACAGGATATCAACCATAGAGTTTATCTTAGTAGTACCATAACATACAGGATATCAACCATAGAGTTTATCTTAGTAGTACCATAACATACAGGATATCAACAATACATGTTATCCTAGTAGTAGTACCATAAGCAAGTTGAAAGATGAAAAGAGTGTGCAGGCCCAATGGTCTGGTGATTTAGGCACAAGTACGAAACCATGGAAACCAGAATTCCGTTACCGTCCGTCTCCACCCTTCCCGCTTTGGCTCTTTTTATTTAGTCTCCTCTCTTTCTAAAATATATTTTTAATCTGCCCTAAACCATTTTTATTTAAGATGTATAATTTCAGAGGAGCACATGAGTCTGTGAAAAGCCTGTTGAGAGTAGGCATCGTTGATTAGAGCAAGTGCCACAGACATCTGAACTACCCCAGTGATGGGTTGAGAACCACAGTAGGAATACTCTACTCCCACGCAACAGTAAAGCTGAACTAGGACCATGCACGGGTTTAACCTGCTGCAAGTTCTTTGTGTCGGAAATGACATCAACCTCTGGAATCATAATGTACGTCTTTAAAATGTTTTACTATATCTGATTTACCTAGATCAGTGTATTGAATCATATTCACTCTTCCAGTGTGATGTGTTTGTGTTTCTACTGACTGTAGATCAGAGTTTAAAAGCCATTGTTATCTCCCTGTGTTTGTTCCAGGCAGGCCAGAGAGATTGTCCTGAAGTACGAGGGGAGGCTAACAAGGACCAGAGGGTACCAGGCTGCTGGGGCTGATGTGGGTTCACACACACACACACACACACACACACACACACACACACACACACACACACACACACACACACACACACACACACACACACACACCTGTCCTGATAAACAACACATACTGCAAGAAGGTTCACAAACACACTCATATTATACAACACAATGACTGTACCACTTAAAATGCATCTTCATAGTCATAGTTTAACTTGCTGTAGCACATTTTATTGCATGTGGATGATCTACTTTGTCCAAAATATGGGGGTTCTAGTAAACAAAGGCAACAGGTTAAGTATTACGTTTTGACATCTCATAGTGTACTGTTGTTTTCAAACAATGAAACAAACTCTGCTGTGTCAGGCATATCAATGTGTCAGGCTACTTTTCACATGTGATTTCATTGAAAATTAGCTAAGATAATTAGCTTACTATTTCTCTACTGCAGTGCAACAATCTGATGCCTTCAGCCTGGTTGTTACTGTGTCCATTCCCTCTGTTCTGTAGGCTGAGTTATACACTTAACATTGCCTTTCTGTTCTCACTGTGTTTACGAGACCGTGAGGTTAGAGCTCGACACTGCTCCCTCTGCCTGTAGGCTTCTCTCTGTACACACATACACACACACACACACACACGCGCGCACGCACACACACACACACATAGGCACACACACACACATAGGCACACACACATAGGCACACACACACACATAGGCACACACACACACACATAGGCACACACACATAGGCACACACACATAGGCACACACACATAGGCACACACACACACACATAGGCACACACACACACACATAGGCACACACACACACACACAGGCACACACACAGCCTCAGCAAACCGCAGCCAAGCAAATTTATAGCCTGTTGTTATGGTTTGGTTTAATTAAAATGTTCAGGCATTGGGCAAGGCTACCGAAGCACCATTAAAATGAATTGACTTTTAGAAAGTAGATTGATGAGGAATAATTAATTATATATATATATATATTGGCTTCTGCTTAATTACAATTTAGAAATCACATCCATTTGTTCAACGAATGGACTTATGTGTATATGAATAATCATATCTTGACTTTTGAATTAAGTACCCCTCCCTATCACGAAATCATGAAATGAATTAAATACAATATTTATCTATGGTACAGTGGGATCTGTTCATTTGATGTTAACTGATGGGACTTGACTGGTGTTGCTTTGTATGTGTTGGCTACTGAATCAACAGATCTTCTCTGAGAGAATTAAGCAAAGATTTTAACCTCTTCCTCCTTAAAAACACACACACATGCACACACACCCTGAAAATAATTGACTGTTTAAGTCCAATGGTTTGGGCATCTGAAATAAGACACGATAATAACAGTAAATCAATCATTCAAAAAAGCCATGCAGACAAATATATACAGTATATATATAAATATATACACACACACTAATAGAAAATGGTCATATATTTTCAGCTGCTGAAGAAGGTCTCCAGGTTGCTGTACAACATCGTGGTTCTGTTTATTCCCTGGGAGATGAGGATCAAGAAAATAGAAAGTAACAACTTTTAATAACAGATTTTATTACTTACTTGAACCTGTAAGATATTGACTATATTACAGTAAAATATACATTACCTTTTACTGTAATGTGTATTTTACTGTAAAATTGTATTGACACACAGGCACACTGTCGCCACACACACACTTCCACACTCATCACAGACGCTGCTGCTACTGTCTACTATCTATCCTGTTGTCTAGTCACTTTATCCCTACCTATACCTACATACTATATCTTCCTCAATTACCTCGTACCCCTGCACATAGACTCTGTACTGGTAACCCGTGTGTATAGCCAAGTTATTACCTCGTACCCCTGCATATAGACTCTGTACTGGTAACCCGTGTGTATAGCCAAGTTATTACCTCGTACCCCTGCACATAGACTCTGTACTGGTAACCCGTGTGTATAGCCAAGTTATTACCTCGTACCCCTGCACATAGACTCTGTACTGGTAACCCGTGTGTATAGCCAAGTTATTACCTCGTACCCCTGCACATAGACTCTGTACTGGTAACCCGTGTGTATAGCCAAGTTATTACCTCGTACCCCTGCACATAGACTCTGTACTGGTAACCATAAAGTTATTACCTCGTACCCCTGCACATAGACTCTGTACTGGTAACCCGTGTGTATAGCCAAGTTATTACCTCGTACCCCTGCACATAGACTCTGTACTGGTAACCCGTGTGTATAGCCAAGTTATTACCTCGTACCCCTGCACATAGACTCTGTACTGGTAACCCGTGTGTATAGCCAAGTTATTACCTCGTACCCCTGCACATAGACTCTGTACTGGTAACCCGTGTGTATAGCCAAGTTATTACCTCGTACCCCTGCACATAGACTCTGTACTGGTAACTGTATAGCCAAGTTAACCTCGTACCCCTGCACATAGACTCTGTACTGGTAAGCCGTGTGTATAGCCAAGTTATTACCTCGTACCCCTGCACATAGACTCTGTACTGGTAACCCGTGTGTATAGTACAAGTTATAGCCTTATTACCCTGCACCCCTGCATATAGACTCTGTACTGGTAACCCGTGTGTATAGCCAAGTTATTACCTCGTACCCCTGCACATAGACTCTGTACTGGTAACCCGTGTGTATAGCCAAGTTATTACCTCGTACCCCTGCACATAGACTCTGTACTGGTAACCCGTGTGTATACCCCTGCACATAGACTCTGTACTGGTAACCGCGTGTATAGCCAAGTTATTACCCCCTGCACATAGACTCTGTACTGGTCTGTATTACTGCACATAGACTCTGTACTGGTAACCCGTGTGTATAGCCAAGTTATTACCTCGTACCCCTGCACATAGACTCTGTACTGGTAACCCGTGTGTATAGCCAAGTTATTACCTCGTACCCCTGCACATAGACTCTGTACTGGTAACCTCGTGTGTATAGCCAAGTTATTACCTCGTACCCCTGCACATAGACTCTGTACTGGTAACCCGTGTGTATAGCCAAGTTATTACCTCGTACCCCTGCACATAGACTCTGTACTGGTAACCCGTGTGTATAGCCAAGTTATTACCTCACATACCCCTGCACATAGACTCTGTACTGGTAACCCGTGTGTATAGCCAAGTTATTACCTCGTACCCCTGCACATAGACTCTGTACTGGTAACCCGTGTGTATAGCCAAGTTATTACCTCGTACCCCTGCACATAGACTCTGTACTGGTAACCCGTGTGTATAGCCAAGTTATTACCTCGTACCCCTGCACATAGACTCTGTACTGGTAACCCGTGTATAGCCAAGTTATACCCCTGCACATAGACTCTGTACTGGTAACCCGTGTGTATAGCCAAGTTATTACCTCGTACCCCTGCACATAGACTCTGTACTGGTAACCCGTGTGTATAGCCAAGTTATTACCTCGTACCCCTGCACATAGACTCTGTACTGGTAACCCGTGTGTATAGCCAAGTTATTACCTCCTACCCCCTGCACATAGACTCTGTACTGGTAACCCGTGTGTATAGCCAAGTTATTATACCCCTGCACATAGACTCTGTACTGGTAACCCGTGTGTATAGCCAAGTTATTACCTCGTACCCCTGCACATAGCTCTGTACTGGTAACCCGTGTGTATAGCCAAGTTATTACCTCCTACCCCTGCACATAGACTCTGTACTGGTAACCCGCGTGTATAGCCAAGTTATTACCTCCTACCCCTGCACATAGACTCTGTACTGGTAACCCGCGTGTATAGCCAAGTTATTACCTCGTACCCCTGCACATAGACTCTGTACTGGTAACCCGCGTGTATAGCCAAGTTATTACCTCGTACCCCTGCACATAGACTCTGTACTGGTAACCCGTGTGTATAGCCAAGTTATTACCTCCTACCCCTGCACATAGACTCTGTACTGGTAACCCGTGTGTATAGCCAAGTTATTACCTCCTACCCCTGCACATAGACTCTGTACTGGTAACCCGCGTGTATAGCCAAGTTATTACCTCGTACCCCTGCACATAGACTCTGTACTGGTAACCCGCGTGTATAGCCAAGTTATTACCTCGTACCCCTGCACATAGACTCTGTACTGGTAACCCGCGTGTATAGCCAAGTTATTACCTCGTACCCCTGCACATAGACTCTGTACTTTTAACCCGCGTGTAAAGCCAAGTTATTTATATATTTATATTGTATTTACTCCTCGTGTTACACATGTTTTTCTATTGTTATTTTATTTATATTTTTGGTATTTTGCATTGTTGGGAAGGGCCCGTAAGTTAGCATTTCAGTCTACACCTGTTGTTTACCAAGCATGTGACAATTAACATTTAAAAAAAATAAATGTAATGTCTGAAATTTAATATAATTTCAGTTTGGTTTGAGTTGATTTGTGATTATCTGTCTCCTTTCCCATAGTACAGATCTAGGATCAGCTCACCTACCCCAAACCTTAACTTAAACATTAGTGGTGAAAATGCAAAACTGACCCAATATCAGTGTCTTGGGGTAACTTCACCATACACCCCTGTCTCTGTTTCCCTCTTAGGTCACTTTGGGTCAGGGGTGGCCTCCTACTTCATCTTCCTCAGATGGCTGTTTGGTATCAACATAGTCCTTACTGTCATGACTGGAGCATTCATAGTCATACCTGGTGGTGTGTGTGTGTGTGTGTGTGTGTGTGTGTGTGTGTGTGTGTGTGTGTGTGTGTGTGTGTGTGTGTGTGTGTGTGTGTGTGTGTGTGTGTGTGTGTGTGTGTGTGTGTTAGAGTGGCCGATTAATTAGGGCAGATTTCAAGTTTTCATAACAATCGGTAATCTGCATTTTTGGACACCAATCATGGCCGACTACTGCGTGGCAGGCTGACTACCTGTTATGCAAGTGCAGCAAGGAGCCAAGGTAAGGTGCTAGCTAGCATTAAACGTATCTTATAAAAAACAATCAATCTTAACATAATCACTAGTTAACTACACATGGTTAATGATATTACTAGTTTATCTAGCTTGTCCTGCATTGCATATAATCAATGCAGTGCCTGTTAATTTTTCATTGAATCATAGCCTACTTCAGAATCATAGCCTACTTCACCAAACGGGTGATTTAACAAGCTCATTCGTGAAAAAAGCACTGTCGTTGCACCAATGTGTACCTAACCATAAACATCAATGCCTTTCTTAAAATCAATACACAAGTATATATTTTCATACCTGCATATTTAGTTAATATTGCCCACTAACATGAATTTCTTTTAACTGGGGAAATTGTGTCACTTCTCTTGCGTTCTGTGCAACAGAGTCAGGGTATGTGCAGCAGTTTGGGCCATCTGGCTCGTTGCGAACTGTGAAGACTATTTCTTCCTAACGAAGACAGCCATCTTCGCCAAACGGGGGATGATTTAACAACAGCGCATTTGCGAAAAAATCATAATCATTGCACGAATGTACCTAACCATAAACATCAATGCCTTTCTTGAGATCAATACACAGAAGTATATATTTTTAAACCTGCATATTTAGTTAAAATAAATTCATGTTAGCAGGCAATATTAAACTAGGGAAATTGTGTCACTTCTCTTGTGTTCTTGCACGCAGAGTCAGGGTATATGCAACTGTTTGGGCCGCCTGGCTCGTTGCGAACTAATTTGCCCGAATTTTACGAAATTATGACATAACATTGAAGGTTGTGCAATGTAACCGGAATATTTAGACTTATGGATGCCACCCGTTAGATAAAATACTGAACTGTTCCGTATTTCACTGAAAGAATAAACGTTTATTTTATAAATGATAGTTTCCGGATTTTACCATATTAATGACCTAAGGCTCGTATTTCTGTGTGTTATTATGTTATAATTAAGTCTATGATTTGATATTTGTTAGAGCAGTCTGACTGAGCGGTGGTAGGCAGCAGCAGGCTCATAAGCATTCATTCAAACAGCACTTTCGTGCGTTTTGCCAGCAGCTCTTCGCTGTGCTTCAACCATTGCGCTGTTTATGACTTCAAGCCTATAAACTCCCGATATTAGGCTGGTGTAACCGATGTGAAATGGCTAGCTAGTTAATGGGGTGTGCGCTAATAGCGTTTCAAACATCACTCGGTCTGAGACTTGGAGTAGTTGTTCCCCTTGCACTGCATGGTCCGCGGCTTTTGTGGAGCGATGGGTAATGCTGCTTCGAGGGTTGCTGTGGTCAATGTGTTCCTGGTTCGAGCCCAGGTAGGAGCGATGAGAGGGACAGAAGCTATGGCAATATTAAAGTGCCTATAAGAACATCCAATAGTCAAAGGTATATGAAATACAAATCGTATAGAGAGAAATAGTCCTAAAACTTCTTACCTTGGAATATTGAAGACTCATGTTAAAAGGAACCACCAGCTTTCATATGTTCTCATGTTCTGAGCAAGGAACTTAAACGTTAGCTTTTTTACATGGCACATATTGCACTTTTACTTTCTTCTTTTTGCATTATTTAAACCAAATTGAACATGTTTCATTATTTATTTGAGGCTAAATTGATTTTATTGATGTATTATATTAAGTTAAAATAAAAGTGTTCATTCAGTATTGTTGTAATTGTCATTATTACAAATAAATAAATACATTTTTAAAAAGGCAGATTAATCGGTATCTGCTTTTTTGGCCCCCCAATAATCGGTATCGGTATCGGCGTTGAAAAATTTGAATCGGTCGACCTCTAGTGTGTGTGTGTGTGTGTCAATCAATAGAAGAACAGGGGCTGTTTGTACCATAGATGTGTGTACCATGGATGTGTGTACCATAGATGTGTGTACCATGGATGTGTGTATCATAGATGTGTGTATCATAGATGTGTGTACCATGGATGTGTGTACCATAGATGTGTCTATCATAGATGTGTGTACCATGGATGTGTGTACCATAGATGTGTCTATCATAGATGTGTGTACCATGGATGTGTGTACCATAGATGTGTCTATCATAGATGTGTGTACCATGGATGTGTGTACCATGGATGTGTGTACCATAGATGTGTGTATCATAGATGTGTGTACCATGGATGTGTGTACCATGGATGTGTGTACCATAGATGTGTGTATCATAGATGTGTGTACCATGGATGTGTGTACCATAGATGTGTCTATCATAGATGTGTGTACCATGGATGTGTGTACCATAGATGTGTCTATCATAGATACCATGGATGTGTGTACCATGGATGTGTGTACCATAGATGTGTGTACCATAGATGTGTGTACCATGGATGTGTGTACCATGGATGTGTGTACCATAGATGTGTGTATCATAGATGTGTGTACCATGGATACCATGGATGTGTGTAGACTATCATAGATGTGTGTACCATGGATGTGTACCATGGATGTGTGTACCATAGATGTGTGTACCATAGATGTGTGTACCATGGATGTGTGTACCATAGATGTCTATCATAGATGTGTACCATGGATGTGTGTACCATGGATGTGTGGATGTGTGTACCATAGATGTGTGTACCATAGATGTGTGTACCATGGATGTGTGTACCATAGATGTGTGTACCATGGATGTGTGTACCATAGATGTGTGTACCATAGATGTGTGTACCATAGATGTGTGTACCATAGATGTGTGTACCATGGATGTGTGTACCATAGAGATAGATGTGTGTACCATAGATGATGTGTACCATAGATGTGTGTACCATGGATGTGTGTACCATGGATGTGTGTACCATAGATGTGTGTATCATAGATGTGTGTACCATGGATGTGTGTACCATAGATGTGTGTATCATAGATGTGTGTACCATGGATGTGTGTACCATGGATGTGTGTACCATAGATGTGTGTACCATAGATGTGTGTACCATGGATGTGTGTACCATGGATGTGTGTACCATAGATGTGTGTATCATGACTAAATAATTAAGTTATTAGGGAAAGGAAGTAAACTGAATTCTCCATAAAACAAAACTTAAAAACAGCGATAGAGGATTTCAACTTTATTTAACACAATTTGACTGCTTCAAATGTAGAATGTAGCTGAATGTTACAATGGTGAATTGTATGCAGAGGATACAAGAGAGGACCTTACATATATTGTAAATTCCGGTATGTGCTTGCAAAGTATGACAATAAAAATCAGCACTTTTGGTGCCAGACGTCACAAATAATGCATAGAGGGCATTGTTATTGGTCTGGGTATGTCGGGAAAAGCAGGGCTGATTTATTTATCCGGCTGACATGCAGACACAGGCAATTTCCCCAGACATCAGCTGGCACATCACTCACTCCCAATCTCCTCCATTTCATCCCTCCTTCCTTCCATCCATTCTCCAACCAACCTTTTCCCTCCTTCATTCACCCCAACCTCACAGATTGGATTTTTCTTTTGTAGACTGAAGTTTTCAGAGATAAGACTTTGGTAGGGATTTAATCCAATCGCTGGTTGTAGACTAAGTCCCTTTTAGCTTGTATCTGACAATAAAACATTTTACCGTCATGGTGAAGACATGCTGAAGTCATTGTGACGTCATGGTGAAGTCATGGTGAAATCGTGATGAAGTCATCGTGAAGTCGTGGTGACATCATGGTTAAGTCGTAGTGAAGTCATATTGAAGTCATGGTGAAGTCATATTGAAGTCATGGTGACATCATGGTTAAGTCGTAGTGAAGTCATGGTGAAGTCATATTGAAGTCATGGTGAAGTCATGGTTTAAGTTGTGGTGATGTCATGGTGAAGTCATGGTTAAGTCGGGGTGATGTCGGGGTGATGTCACGGTGACGTCACGGTGAAGTCATGGTGAAGTCGTGGTGACATCATGGTGAAGTCGTGGTGAAATCGTGATGAAGTCATATTGAAGTCATGGTGAAGACATGGTGAAATCATGGTTAAGTCATGGTGACGTCATGGTTAAGTCGTGGTGATGTCATGGTGGCGTCATGGTGAAGACTTGGTGAAGTCATTGTTAAGTCATGGTTAAGTCATGCTGACGTCATGGTGAAGTCATGGTGAATCTGGACCTAATTATAGAATGATTTATGTACTAGAATTCAGTCAATATTCAAACCTTTAAGCGTTGTGTCTTACTCCATTATCCACCTGTTATTTATCAGAACTTACTGTTGCTACTTGATCAATGTTATGGTTGTTTGGAGATCATTGTAGATTATGAACGGAAGAAAAGAGAAAATAAAATATCTAGGGAAAATATTATTGTTTTTGAGGCATGGAGTGGGTAGTTAAACTGTGTGTGTGACCTGTAGTTCTGTGTGCGTGTGTGTGTGTGTGCAAATTCAATGGTAACATTGTCCCTTTCTAATCCATTTGCCCCACTCCTCCCCCCATATCATTGATTGTACTGGCATAATAATCCATCTGATTTCTCCCCTCAGCTCCTGGCCGGAGAGCCGTTCGGAACAACCCGGAGTAAGACCATTCCCAAGGAGCACCTGGCCTCAGCCCAAGATCTGGACACCATCTGGTCTCTTGGGGCAAGGCAGTTTAATCTCTTAATGTTCCCTCAATATCACTGTTCAATTACATCCATTTTGTTGTGTAGTTCGATTCATCTAAACTATATTTCAACCACTTCTTGTACTGTGAGTGATGTTTATGTTGCCAGCCTTCTTCTCAGCATGACATTAAGTACGGAGGCCCAAGAGGCCCACATAATACCACATAATAACCACATAATAATCCTTACACTGTGTGAATTGGATCAGGATTTGTAGTGCCTCAGTAGTGTCTCAACAGTCCCTCAGTAGTCCATCAGTAATGTGTTAAAAGTGTCTCAATAGCACCTCAATAGCGCCTCAATAGTGTTTCAATAGTGTTTCAATAGTGTTTTTAAAGTGGTTCAATAGTGTCTCAATAGTGTCTCAATACCGTCTCAAAAGTGTCTCAATAGTGTTTCAATAGTGTCTTGAAAGTGTCTCAATAGTGTTTCAATAGTGTCTTGAAAGTGTCTCAATAGTGTTTCAATAGTGTCTTGAAAGTGTCTCAATAGTGTTTCAATAGTGTCTTGAAAGTGTCTCAATAGTGTTTCAATAGTGTCTTGAAAGTGTCTCAATAGTGTTTCAATAGTGTCTTGAAAGTGTCTCAATAGTGTTTCAATAGTGTCTTGAAAGTGTCTCAATAGTGTTTCAATAGTGTCTTGAAAGTGTCTCAATAGTGTTTCAATAGTGTCTTGAAAGTGTCTTGAAAGTGTCTCAATAGTGTTTCAATAGTGTTTCAATAGTGTCTCAAGAGTGTTTCAATAGTGTCTTGAAAGTGTCTCAATAGTGTTTCAATAGTGTTTCAATAGTGTCTCAATAGTGTTTCAATAGTGTCTTGAAAGTGTCTCAATAGTGTTTCAATAGTGTCTTGAAAGTGTCTCAATAGTGTCTTGAAAGTGTCTCAATAGTGTTTCAATAGTGTCTTGAAAGTGTCTCAATAGTGTTTCAATAGTGTCTTGAAAGTGTCTCAATAGTGTTTCAATAGTGTCTTGAAAGTGTCTCAATAGTGTTTCAATAGTGTCTTGAAAGTGTCTCAATAGTGTTTCAATAGTGTCTCAATAGTGTCTCAATAGTGCCCCAATAGTGTCTCAATAGTGTCTTGAAAGTGTTTCAATAGTGTCTTGAAAGTGTCTCAATAGTGTTTCAATAGTGTCTCAATAGTGTCTCAATAGTGTTTCAATAGTGTTTCAATAGTGTCTCAATAGTGTCTCAATAGTGTTTCAATAGTGTTTCAATAGTGTCTCAATAGTGTCTCAATAGTGTCTTGAAAGTGTTTCAATAGTGTCTTGAAAGTGTCTCAATAGTGTCTCAATAGTGTCTCAATAGTGCCCCAATAGTGTCTCAATAGTGTCTCAATAGTGTCTCAATAGTGTCTTGAAAGTGTCTCAATAGTGTCTCAATAGTGTCTCAATAGTGTCTCAATAGTGTCTCAATAGTGTCTCAATAGTGTCTCAATAGTGTCTCAATAGTGTCTCAATAGTGTCTTGAAAGTGTCTCAATAGTGTCTCAATAGTGTCTCAATAGTGTCTCAATAGTGTTTCAATAGTGTCTCAATAGTGTCTCAATAGTGTTTCAATAGTGTCTCAATAGTGTCTTGAAAGTGTCTCAATAGTGTTTCAATAGTGTCTTGAAAGTGTCTCAATAGTGTTTCAATAGTGTCTCAATAGTGTCTCAATAGTGCCCCAATAGTGTCTCAATAGTGTCTTGAAAGTGTTTCAATAGTGTCTTGAAAGTGTCTCAATAGTGTTTCAATAGTGTCTCAATAGTGTCTCAATAGTGTTTCAATAGTGTTTCAATAGTGTCTCAATAGTGTCTCAATAGTGTTTCAATAGTGTCAATAGTGTTTCAATAGTGTCTCAATAGTGTTTCAATAGTGAAAGTGTCTCAATAGTGTCTCAATAGTGTCTCAATAGTGCCCTCAATAGTGTCTCAATAGTGTCTCAATAGTGTCTCAATAGTGTCTTGAAAGTGTCTCAATAGTGTCTCAATAGTGTCTCAATAGTGTTTCAATAGTGTCTCAATAGTGTCTCAATAGTGTTTCAATAGTGTCTCAATAGTGTCTTGAAAGTGTCTCAATAGTGTTTCAATAGTGTCTTGAAAGTGTCTCAATAGTGTCTCAATAGTGTCTTGAAAGTGTCTCAATAGTGTTTCAATAGTGTCTCAATAGTGTCTCAATAGTGCCCCAATAGTGTCTCAATAGTGTCTTGAAAGTGTTTCAATAGTGTCTTGAAAGTGTCTCAATAGTGTTTCAATAGTGTCTCAATAGTGTCTCAATAGTGTTTCAATAGTGTTTCAATAGTGTCTCAATAGTGTCTCAATAGTGTTTCAATAGTGTTTCAATAGTGTTTCAATAGTGTCTCAATAGTGTTTCAATAGTGTCTCAATAGTGTCTTCAAAGTGTTTCAATAGTGTCTTGAAAGTGTCTCAATAGTGTCTCAATAATAGTGTCTCAATAGTGTTTCAATAGTGTCTCAATAGTGTCTCAATAGTGCCCCAATAGTGTCTCAATAGTGTTCAATAGTGTTTCAATAGTGTCTTCAATAGTGTCTCAATAGTGTTTCAATAGTGTCTCAATAGTGTCTCAATAGTGTTTCAATAGTGTTTCAATAGTGTCTCAATAGTGTCTCAATAGTGTTTCAAGAGTGTTTCAATAGTGTTTCAATAGTGTCTCAATAGTGTCTTGAAAGTGTTTCAATAGTGTCTTGAAAGTGTCTCAATAGTGTTTCAATAGTGTCTCAATAGTGTCTCAATAGTGTCTCAATGGTGTTTCAATAGTGTCTCAATAGTTTTTCAATAGTGTTTCAATAGTGTTTCAATAGTGTCTCAATAGTGTTTCAATAGTGTCCCAATAGTGTCTCAATAGTGTCTCAATAGTGTTTCAATAGTGTCTCAATAGTATTTCAATAGTGTCTCAATAGTGTCTCAATAGTGTCTCAATAGTGTTTCAATAGTGTTTCAATAGTGCCTCAATAGTGTCTCAATAGTGTTTCAATAGTGTTTCAATAGTGTCTCAATAGTGTCTTGAAAGTGTTTCAATAGTGTCTTGAAAGTGTCTCAATAGTGTTTCAGTAGTGTCTCAATAGTGTCTCAATAGTGTTTCAATAGTGTCTCAATAGTGTCTCAATAGTGTTTCAATAGTGTTTCAATCGTGCCTCAATAGTGTCTCAATAGTGTTTCAATAGTGTTTCAATAGTGTCTCAATAGTGTCTCAATAGTGTTTCAATAGTGTCTCAATAGTGTTTCAATAGTGTCTCAATAGTGTTTCAATAGTGTCTCAATAGTGTCTCAATAGTGTCTCAATAGTGTTTCAATAGTGTCTCAATAGTGTTTCAATAGTGTCTCAATAGTGTCTCAATAGTGTCTCAATAGTGTCTCAATAGTGTTTCAATAGTGTTTCAATAGTGTTTCAATAGTGTTTTGGATTTGTTTGTTGCATGCTTTAAGTTTCACCGTGTTTTAAAGACCCAAGCCACAACTTGTTTTGGTTCCCAGTTTATTCACAATTCTTGTCTTTGTGATGTTTTCATCCACAGGGCTACCTCCAGTACTCGGTGTTGTTCTATGGGTACTATGGCCCAGTGAGGAAGCTCGGCAGTGCCGGCTATCGCCTCCCCCTGGCCTATTTTCTGGTTGGGATGGCTGTTTTTGCCTACAGTTTCATCATTCTGTTAAGAAAGTAATCACAGGAGTCTCTTTAATAAAGCTAATTTATGTGCAATGATATTGATACGAATGTATTACCAAAGGTGACCATCACATTGTAACCACTACTGTAGTGATTATATGGTCAAACTGTTTTGTACCGTGATTAACCACTACTGTAGTGATTATATGGTCAAACCTCTCCTCTGTTTTGGTACATTGTAACCACTTGATGTGGCTAGCTACTAGCTACTACTAATGTCAAATATTATATTTTTTAAGGTGGACTCAGTGATATGACGTAGATACACAAAGTAAAAAGCATAGTCAGTACATTTTTGCAACAACTAAGAGCATTGAAGTACGAGGTCAAACCTGTCCTCTGTTTTGGTACCGTGGCTATCACATTGTAACCACTACTGTAGTGATTATATGGTCAAACCTCTCCTCTGTTTTGGTACCGTGGCTATCACATTGTAACCACTACTGTAGTGATTATATGGTCAAACCTCTCCTCTGTTTTGGTACCGTGGCTATCACATTGTAACCACTACTGTAGTGATTATATGGTCAAACCTCTCCTCTGTTTTGGTACCGTGGCTATCACATTGTAACCACTACTGTAGTGATTATATGGTCAAACCTCTCCTCTGTTTTGGTACCGTGGCTATCACATTGTAACCTCCACTGTAGTGATTATATGGTCAAACCTCTCCTCTGTTTTGGTACCGTGGCTATCACATTGTAACCTCTACTGTAGTGATTATATTTCAACTGTTTCTGTATTACCTATAAAGGTGTTTGAAACCTGTTCCATCGCCAGTTTAACCTCTTATTAGGAACACAATGACCTGTCGCTAATCGATGCCATTTTGTGTTATTTATTAACATTTTCCCTCAGGATGGCTAAGAACTCCCGTCTGAGCCTAGCCAGCGCCTCTGATGAGAACTTCACCTTCTGCTGGAGAGTGTTCTGTGCCTGGGACTACCTCATAGGGAACCCTGAGGCTGCAGAGAGCAAGGGAGCCGCTATCGTCAACAACATCAGGGTGAGAGAGACACATGGTGCAAGACTCAGGGCCACGTTTCTGTAAACCTCATCTTGCAGTGATTTCATTAGAAAATAATTCTACGGCGTTACATGGAAACTGAGAAATACATCAATAGTTGCCTCTTTATGATGTACATTGTTGAAGTAAAGTTTAAAGTGTAATCACGCTGCCAGAATAAAATTAGTTGTATAGTCATTTTTGCACTTTGCACAATTATTTTTGCACTACGAAAATGTCACCCTCAATAGTCTAAATGGCCCTCCTCTACTCATCTCCTGCTTTCACTTATCCTGTGGTTTCAAATCATCACAAATGGAGGAGATGGAAAGAGGAAGCCATGTAACACATTTGTGACGCACGCTCAATCATCCTAACTGTTTTCCTTTCCTAGTCTCCTCTCCTTCATCTGCACTGAGCCATTGAGAAACACTACACCACTCCACTCCTCGGATTTGATTTCCAACGATCCCAACTTCTTTAATTCACACACAGCACGCTGTAGAGTAGAAGTCAATGTACCAATGAATTACTGCTGATTTTCCTGAGGGCTGATCTATAATCTGGATTCTACGTCTAAACAAGAGAGACCTTTAACCTGCTTGTTGAGTTTCCCTGTACAGTCAGCAAAATGTAAAAGTGGATTCCTCTGTTTCAATAAGCTCAGTTGAAATCCTTAGATGCTTGATACAATACATTGTTTTTTTCTTTCTTTATCCTTTTTTAACCTTTATTTTTCAAAGTTTTGTCTCATTGAGATTCACATTGTATTTTTCTATAGATAGATGGACAAGATTGCAGCAAATATGTAGTTACACAAGATGGATGACATTAATCAATGCTAATTCCTTGCTCCTTTCTCTAGGAGGCCATTGTTGAGGAGCAGGAGAAAAAAAAGGATACTAGTCTGTAAGTATGTTTATTCTCTTGTCCTTGGAGAGGGTGGCTAAGTTAGCATCACACATTGATATTGTTTTCCTGAGAGTTGCTGACACCCTGGACCCATTAATGGACCCTTGGCTTTTATGTGTCAGTGGCTTTATCCTTTGCAGTATCTTGTGTCATTCATTTTTTATCCCCAATTTCGTGGTATCCAATTGGTAGATACAGTCTTTTGTCATCGCTGCAACTCCCTTACGGACTCGGAGAGGCGAAGGTCGAGAGCCGTGCGTCCTCCGAAAACACAACCCAACCAACTGCTTCTTGACTCAATGCCCACTTAACCTGGAAGCCAGCCGCACCAATGTGTTGGAGAAAACACGTACACCTTGCGACCGTGTCAGCATGCAATGGGACAAGGACATCCCTGCCGGCCAAACCCTCCCCTAACCCGGACGACACTGGAACAATTGTGCCCCCCCATGTCTCTCCCGGTCACGGCCGGCTGCGACAGAGCCTGGACTCGAACCCAGAATCTCTAGTGTAACAGCTAGTACTGTGATAACATGCCTTAGACCACTGTGCCACTCGGGAGGCCCATCTTGTGTTATTCTGATTGGTAGAATCCAGGACTGTACCACATTTATTGATGATGCTCTTTGATTTAGGGGTCTAGCCTACTGGAGTCATGGATGTACAAATGAGGGGAGGGTGTGTGAATGTGGTCTAGTGGGGGCGGGGGTTCTTTCTGGTGTCTTCCTGCAAGAAGGGGGGGGGTCTTCCTGGCGCGTATCTACATTTTTTTTCCAGTGGCAGCCATGATTTTGCATATAGGGGAAACACTGTATAAAAGTCTATGTTTTGCTTTCCCCTGGTTGCTTTTGAGCCTCTTCTACCTGCGTTCTCCACTGGTCTCAGAAAGGACTGATTTACTGTCTCGCTCCCAGTCCATTGCTACCCCACACACAGGCCGACACTTCCTGGTGGCGTAACTCATCCTAACAGCCTTTTACTGTCAGAGATGACAGGCTCTAAATCACCCCTGCCAGAGCATCATCAGACCTGAGTAGACATTAAAGAGGGATTAATACCTCAGGGAACGTTCGTTCACACCGCCCGCGGCCCTCTCAACCACACTATGTTGCCACTTCTTTCAGTCCATTTGAGTTAATGTCTATTCTAACTGGGGATAATGCTAGGTGGATGCATGCACTGTACTGTATCTAAATTGTAGTTTCAATGGGAGATTTCAACCTAATGTTCTACTGATTGGTTTGGGGAGATTTGAATTATAGTAACGTTAACATGTTGCCACTTTTGTGTGGTTTAGGTGGTGATCTGATGAAGGCTGTGGAATGTCCAATGTACACAAATTTTGGTTTCAGGTAGAACCCTTTTGTGAACCATGTGGAACCCTTTCCACAGAGGGATTTACATGGAACTCAAAAGGGTTCCACCTGGAAACAAAAGGTGTTTTCACCTGGAACCAAAAAGGGTTATGCTATGGGGACAGCCAGAGAACACTGAGAGTGTACGATACAGGCAGCCAGGGGAAGAAGGACCTCCCTACTGAATCTGGTTCCTCTTTAGGTTTCTTCCTTCTAAAGAGTTGTTTTCTTGCCACTGTTCTTCAGATATTGGTTGGTCCTGGGTCTAAGCAGGTTTACTGTAGAGCACTTTGTGACAACAGTAAAAGGGTGTCACCACACAGTGTCACCACTTGACTTTTTTCTGTTATAGCCTGATTTTAAAATGGACTCAATTGAGGTTTTCTTTTGCCCCTGGCCAACACACAATACCCCACAAGTGAATAAAAAATAAAAAGTAGACATGTCTTAAGTCAATAAGTATTCAACCCCTTTGTTATAGCAAGCCTAAATAAGATCTTAACAAGCCTAAATAAGATCTTAACAAGCCTAAATAAGATCTTAACAAGCCTAAATAAGATCTTAACAAGCCTAAATAAGATCTTAACCAGCCTAAATAAGTTCAGGAGTAAACATAGTAAACAAGTCACATAATAAGTTCTATGGACTCACTCTTTGTGCGATAATAGTGTTTAACAAGATTTTTTGAATGACGACCTTCTCTGTACCCCACACATACTATTATCTGTAAGGTCCCTCAGTCAAGCAGTGAATTACAAACACAGATTCAACCACAAAGACCAGGGAAGTTTTCCAATGCCTTACAAAGAAGATGGGTAAAAAAGAAAAAGCAGACATTGAATATCCCTGTTACGTTCGTTGATGGAAGGATCGGACCAAGGTGCAGTGTGGTAGGCGTACATTTTAATTCATTAAATGAACACTGAAAAAAACCACAAGTACAAAAACGTACCGTCGAGTAGTGCTAAACAGCACAGTAACAAGAACAAGATCCTACAAACTACAGGTGGAAAAAGGCTGCCTAAGTATGATCCTCAATCAGAGACAACAATAGACAGCTGCCTCCGATTGAGAACCATAACCGGCCAACAAAGAAATAGAAAACATAGATTGCCCACCCTAGTCACACCCTGACCTAACCAAATAGAGAATTATAAGGATCTCTACGGTTAGGGCGTGACAACCCTTTGAGCATGGTGAAGTTATTCATTACACTTTGGATGGTGTATCAATACACCCAGTCACTACAAAGATACAGGCATCTTTCCTAACTCAGTTGCCAGAGAGGAAGGAAACCGCTCAGGGATTTCATCATGAAGCCGATGGTGACTTTAAAACAGTTACAGAGTTTAATGACTGTGATCGGAGAAAACTGAGGATAGATCAACAACATTGTAGTTACTCCACTATACTAACCTAATTGACAGAGTGAAAAGAAGGAAGCCTGTACAGAATAAACATGTTCCAAAACATCCATCACACAGTATTAAAGTAATAATAATACAAATGGCAAAGCATTTCACTTTTTGTCCTGAATACAAAGTGTTATGTTTGGGGCAAATCTAATACAACACATTACTGAGTACCACTTTCCATATTTTCAAGACTAGTGGTGGCTGCATCATGTTATCAAATCAAATCAAGCTTTATTTGCCACATGCTCCGAATACAACAAGTGTAGACCTTACCATGAAATGCTTCCTTACAAGCCCTTAACCAACAGTGTAGACCTTACCGTGAAATGCTTACTTACAAGCCCTTAACCAACAGTGTAGACCTTACCGTGAAAGGCTTACTTACAAGCCCTTAACCAACAGTATAGACCTTACCGTGAAATGCTTACTTACAAGCCCTTAACCAACAGTGTAGACCTTTACCGTGAAATGCTTACTTACAAGCCCTTAACCAACAGTGTAGACCTTACCGTGAAATGCTTACTTACAAGCCCTTAACCAACAGTGTAGACCTTACCGTGAAATGCTTACTTACAAGCCCTTAACCAACAGTGTAGACCTTACCGTGAAATGCTTACAAGCCCTTAACCAACAGTGTTGAAATGCTTCCTTACAAGCCCTTAACCAACAGTGTAGACCTTACCGTGAAATGCTTCCTTACAAGCCCTTAACCAACAGTGTAGACCTTACCGTGAAATGCTTAGACCTTACAAGCCCTTAACCAACAGTGTAGACCTTACCGTGAAATGCTTACTTACAAGCCCTTAACCAACAGTGTAGACCTTACCGTGAAATGTGCCCTTAACCAACAATGACCTTTGAAATGCTTACTTACAAGCCCTTAACCAACAGTGTAGACCTTACCGTGAAATGCTTACTTACAAGCCCTTAACCAACAGTGAAATGCTTAGACAGTGTTTACCGTGAAATGCTTACTTACAAGCCCTTAACCAACAGTGTAGACCTTACCGTGAAATGCTTACTTACAAGCCCTTAACCAACAGTATAGACTTTACCGTGAAATGCTTACTTACAAGCCCTTAACCAACAGTGTAGACCTTACCGTGAAAGGCTTACTTACAAGCCCTTAACCAACAGTATAGACTTTACCGTGAAATGCTTACTTACAAGCCCTTAACCAACAGTGTAGACCTTACCGTGAAATGCTTACTTACAAGCCCTTAACCAACAGTATAGACTTTACCGTGAAAGGCTTACTTACAAGCCCTTAACCAACAGTGTAGACCTTACCGTGAAAGGCTTACTTACAAGCCTTAACCAACAGACCTTACCGTGCCCTTAACCAACAGTATAGCTTTTGAAACTTACAAGCCCTTAACCAACAGTGTAGACCTTACCGTGAAAGGCTTACTTACAAGCCCTTAACCAACAGTGTAGACCTTACCGTGAAAGGCTTACTTACAAGCCCTTAACCAACAGTATAGACTTTACCGTGAAATGCTTACTTACAAGCCCTTAATCAACAATACTGAGGAACAGACAGATATAGAGGGGACAATACTGAGGAACAGACAGATATAGTGGGGACAATACTGAGGAACAGACAGATATAGAGGGGACAATACTGAGGAACAGACAGATATAGTGGGGACAATACTGAGGAACAGACAGATATAGAGGGGACAATACTGAGGAACAGACAGATATAGAGGGGACAATACTGAGGAACAGACAGATATAGAGAGGACAGTTTGTAGATGGGTGAGAGAATGTTTTTATTGAATCCATTTTGAATTCAGGCTGTAACACAACCAAATGTGGAATAAGTCAAGAGATGTGAATACTTTCTGAAGGCACTGTAAATACATTTGATTTATTGAACTACTGTTTCTCTCTCTGTCTTCCAGAGCAGTCCTGATCAGTCTGCGTATCCTAGCCAACATCCTGGTCCTTCTCTCTCTGGCTGGCAGCATTTATATAATCTACTTTGTGGTGGACCGCTCCCAGAAACTAGAGCTGGAGAAGCCAGAGCTAACACTATGGGAGAAGAATGAGGTAGCTAGCTACAGTATACACTGAGTATACCAAACATTAGGAACACCTCCCCTGTGTCCCCTTTAAGGTACAGCCTCAGTTCATCGGGGCATGGACTCTACAAGATGTTGAAAGTGTTCCACAGGGATGCTGGCCCATGTTGACTCTACAAGATGTTGAAAGTGTTCCACAGGGATGCTGGCCCATGTTGACTCTACAAGATGTTGAAAGTGTTCCACAGGGATGCTGGCCCATGTTGACACCAATACTTCCCACAGTTGGCTGGATGTTCTTCGGGTGGTGGACCATTCTTGATACACATGGGAAACTGTTGAGTGTGAAAAACCCAGCAGCGTTCTTGTCACAAACCGGTGCGACCTGGCACCTACTACCAGACTCCGTTCAAAGCTACTTCAATGTTTTGTCTTTCCCATCACCCTCTGAATGGCACGCATATACAATCCATGTCTCAATTGTCTCAAGGCTTAAAAATCCTTCTTTAACCTGTCTCCTCCCCTTCATCTACACTGATTTAAGTGGATTTAACAAGTGACATCAGCAATGGATCATAGCTTTGACCTCGATTCACCAGGTCAGTCTATGTCATGGAAAGAGCAGGTGTTCTTAATGTTTTGTAAGTAGGCTTACTCTGAGTCCGGGAAACCTGACAATATTGTGTTTGACTTGGTTGATAGATTATGGCTACTGTATCTCATTTTGGGCACTTGATTTCCCTGATGACAAAGACATATGTGACAGGACTTCAATTACATCGTGCCTTGTGTTTCTCTCGCATCATTTCCTCTCAGGATGCTGTAATAAAGGCGTTAATGTGAAACCGGAGACCAATAGGGAGACTGCTATCACCAGCCACATGTATCACCATCTGTGCATGACAGCTGATCATTTAATTCAGTTCAGGATAATGGATGTCTGTAGGGCTTTGATAAGATAACTGTTTCCACGACCCTGATGTCACTGCCTGGACTGATAGTGTTTTCAAGACAACTGGGAACTCTGGAGAAAAAAAAACAGGTCAAATCATGACGTCAGTGATCTTCAGGTGGGAAAGTCAAAGCTCTAGAAAGATGTTTCCGACTTCTGAGTTGGGAATTTCTAAGTTGGACAGCCTCTAGCTCCTAACTGCTTGCTCCTCCGATGCCTCCATATATTAGTGAAAAGGAGAAGAGAAGGTCCTGATACAATGACTCCTTATGATGTCATCAGGCATATATGAAGGTGTCTATTTTATAACATACCCAGTGTCTGATATCATATCCTGTTTCCTGTCCCAGGTGAGTGTGGTGGTGTCCCTCATCACCATGATCGCCCCGTCTGCCTTTGAGCTGGTGGCTCAGCTGGAGATGTACCATCCCAGGACCTCCCTCCGCTTCCAGCTGGCCAGGTCTGACTCTGACAGCACCTCAAAACTCATTTGTTCACACTTAACATTACGTTTCACAGATACAATAGAGTACCAGTGAAATTGGATTCATATTTTGACATGTAACTACACCGTAGTTGTACTGTTCGTTAATGTTGCTACTAACTTGATTTTAGCTTGTTTTCTTTCTTTTGTAATGCAGTGTATGTTTTGTCTCCTCGCCACAGAGTCCTGGTGTTGTATCTGGGAAACCTGTACAGCCTCATCATTGCCCTTCTGGACAAGGTCAACAGTATGAGTATGGCGTCAGCTGCTGCAGCTGTAAGTAGTCCTGCTGAGATTGAGGCGTTCCTAATGTGGACACCATACAAGCCATGTCACTCAACTCTTTACATATTGTGCCGTAGTCTCCAATCAATAAATAAATGTTACTGTTATTGCTGATGTTAATGTCAATGCTTTTAAAAATATATTTAAAAAAAAACAAACAATTTTTTAAAACTTTATTTAACTAGTCAAGTCAGTTAAGAACAAATTCTTACTTACAATGACGGCCTACAATATGAACTCCCAATCACGGCTGGATGTGATGCAGCCTGGGTCTACTGTTAACAACAATCTTGATCTGTAAATGTGGGGAAGGTTTAGAAAACAAAGGAATGAAATTATGAAAATGTTCGTACATTTTAATGCTCTGATTGACTGATGGATGGATAGACAGACTGACTGGTGATTGGTTGATTGATCATTAATGGTTTTGATGGATTATTTCCAGGCGGCGGCCTCTGTGGTTTCGGGGAACTTGTCTGACTCCACGGCATTCATGGCGACCATCTCCCAGCCGGGGGAGACGAGCCTCTCCACCCTCGTATCCGACATCTCCATCTCTGAAAACCACAACAGCACCATAGCGACCATTGCCATGGTGCTGGATGTCAACACCAGCATCAGCACCAGCAAGGTCACCATGGCAACCATGTACAACCACACTGGGATGTTTGAGCAGAACAAGCAGAAGAAACCGGACGAGTGCTGGGAGACCTACGTTGGACAGGTGCAGAAGTTCATTCCTTGTCATTCGTTCATTCGCTCATTTGTTAATTTGTCTATTCGTTCATTTGTTCCTTCATTTATTTGTCCATTCATTTCTTAATTCATTCATTTGTTAATCTGTCCAGTTGTCCATTCATTTATCTCTTAACGTTAATTGAGCCACCCTTTACAGAGAAAGTGTACTAACAACTGTTCCATGAAGGTCGAGACCTTTTGCATCGGCCAGAGTAGAACTGTTACAGGGACACTCCATCATCAACCTGACAATGTACATGACTACATACAGTTGAAGTTGGAAGTGTACATACACTTAGGTTCTTTAAAACAATTTTTCAACCACTCCACAAATTTCTTGTTAACAAACTATAGTTTTGGCAAGTCAGTTAGGACATCTACTTTTTCCAACAATTGCTTACAGACAGATTATTTCACTTATAATTCACTGTATCACCATTCCAGTGGGTCAGAAGTTTACATACACTGAGTTGACTGTGCCTTTAAACAGCTTGGAATATTCCAGAAAATTATGTCATGGCTTTAGAAGCTTCTGATAGGCTAATTGACATCATTTGAGTCAATTGAAGGTTTACCTGTGGATGTATTTGAAAGCCTACCTTCAACCTTAGGGCCTCTTCGCTTGACATCATGGGAAAATCAAAAGAAATCAGCCAAGACCTCAGAAAAAACACTGTAGACCTCCACAAGCCTGGTTCATCCTTGGGAGCAATTTCCAAATGCCTGAAGGTACCACGTTCATCTGTACAAATAATAGTACACAAGTATAAACACCATGGGACCACTCTTTAAGGTGACGCGTTTGGTCACCTAGAGATGAACGTAATTTGTTGTGAAAAGTGCAAATCATTCCCAGAACAACAGCAAAGGACCGTGTGAAGATGCTGGAGGTAACCTTTACAAAAGTATCTGTATCCACAGTAAAACGAGTCCTATACTTACATAACCTGAAAGGCCGCTCAGCAAGGAAGATCCAAAACCAAACTAAGGTTTGCAACTGCACATGGGGACACTTCACAAAATAGATGGCATCATGAGGACGGAAAATGATGTGGATATATTGAAGCAACATCTCAAGACATCCGTCAGCAAGTTAAAGCTTGGTCGCAAATAGGTCTTCCAAATGGACAATGACCCCAAGCATACTTCCAAAGTTGTGGCAAAATGGCTTAAGGTGTCAAGGTATTGGAGTGGCCATCACAAAGCCCTGACCTCAATCCTATAGAAAATTTGTCGGCAGAACTGAAAAAGCGTATGCGAGCAAGGAGGCCTACAAACCTGACTCAGTTACACCAGCTCTGTCAGGAGGAATGGGCCAAAATTCACCCAACTTATTGTGGGAAGCGTGTGGAAGGCTACCCAAAATGTTAAACAATTTAAAGGCAACGCTACCAAATACTAATTGTGAACTTATGTAAACTTCTGACCCACTGGGAATGTGATGAAAGAAATTAAAGCTGAAATAAATCATTCTCTCTACTTATTCTGACATTTCACATTCTTAAAATAAAAGCCTGATCTTAACATGACCTAAGACAGGGAATTTTTACTAGGATTAAATGTCAGGAATTGTGAAAGACTGAGTTTAAATATATTTGGCTAAGGTGTATGTAAACTTCCGACTTCAACTGTAAGGCATTCATACCATTTTCATGAAATCATTCATAACACCTTTATGGGTGATGTGGTATCATTCACAACACCTTTATGGGTGATGTGGTATCATTCACAACACCTTTATGAATGCTGAAGTATCATTCATAACACCTTTATGGGTGATGTGGTATCATTCACAACACCTTTATGAATGCTGAAGTATCATTCACAACACCTTTATGAATGCTGTGGTATCATTCACAACACCTTTATGAATGCTGAAGTATCATTCATAACACCTTTATGGGTGATGTGGTATCATTCACAACACCTTTATGAATGCTGTGGTATCATTCACAACACCTTTATGGGTGATGTGGTATCATTCACAACACCTTTATGAATGCTGTGGTATCATTCACAACACCTTTATAAATGCTGAATTATCATTCATAACACCTTTATGAATGCTGTGGTATCATTCATAACACCTTTATGAATGCTGAAGTATCATTCATAACACCTTTATGAATACTGTGGTATCATTCATAACACCTTTATGAATGCTGAAGTATCATTCATAACACCTTTATGAATGCTGAAGTATCATTCATAACACCTTTATGAATGCTGAATTATCATTCATAACACCTTTATGAATGCTGTGGTATCATTCATAACACCTTTATGAATGCTGAAGTATCATTCATACCTTTATGAATGCTGTGGTATCATTCATAACACCTTTATGAATGCTGAAGTATCATTCATAACACCTTTATGAATGCTGGTATCATTCACAACACCGTTATGGGTGATGTGGTATCATTCACAACACCTTTATGAATGATGAATGCTGTGGTATCATTCATAACACCTTTATGAATGTGGTATCATTCATCACCTTTATGAATCAGTATCATTCACACCTTTATGAATGCTGTGGTATCATTCATAACACCTTTATGAATGCTGAAGTATCATTCATAACACCTTTATGAATGCTGAAGTATCATTCATAACACCTTTATGAATGCTGTGGTATCATTTCTTTATGAATATCATTCACCTTTATGAATGCTTTATGAATGCTGAAGTATCATTCATAACACCTTTATGAATACTGTGGTATCATTCATAACACCTTTATGAATGCTGAAGTATCATTCATAACACCTTTATGAATGCTGAAGTATCATTCATAACACCTTTATGAATGCTGTGGTATCATTCATAACACCTTTATGAATGCTGTGGTATCATTCATAACACCTTTATGAATGCTGAAGTATCATTCATAACACCTTTATGAATGCTGTGGTATCATTCATAACACCTTTATGTATAATTTATAACAACATCCATAACACATACATTCAGCATCATTCACAAGGAGTCTTCAAAATAAAAGTCCCCTAGAATAGATCTTTGTCTATTGTACAAAGGAAATGTGTATTACTACTGTCACAGTAATCTATTATGAAACATAACACTGGAGTAGTTCAACCATGTCAGCCTAAGCACTCTGTGTGTACGATAAGCACCAATAACTATTACCGTTTTAGATCATTCTGTCTGTACACAGACCTAATAATCAACAGTCTCATCCCTCAGACAGTTACCCTTAATACCTCTTAAAGGCATTATGCCCGACAAGAAAAATGAAAATGCCTTGTCCTGTTATGGTTTCCCTCTAAACAATAGATTGAGTATGGATTGAAACGTACCCAGGCAGACGTTCAGGTAATGAAGCTGTCACTAGGCCAAGGATGAAAAACAGATGACTTGTTCTTGGTGCAGATCAATAGGAGGGTATATCGTGTATCGTCGTCTCAGGAGTGGATATTCTCAACAGGAAAATGACATATAATTAGCAGACCTGGGTTCAAATGATATGTTTTTATATTTTCAAATGCTTGATCGAGCTTTCAACCAATAGTGAAGTCCCCAAAAGTGCAAGAACCCAGGTCTGATAAGTATAGCTTGATGATCCATTTCCAATGAGTTATGTGCAGTTAGGACAGATGTAATGAGTTTTTCTGAAAGACATACAGTATGCATTTTGTTCATTTAGCAGGCGCTCTTATCCAGAGCGACTTACATTCAAATAAGGTCTGTAAAACAACCACATGCCACAGTCACTCCAAGTAAAACTTCAATAAAGCTGACAGTGACATCAGTGCTAGTAGGTGTTAGCTAGTCATTACAGAATGGCCAGAGTTACCTTAAAGACAGATAGTTACCAGACAGTAACGGTAACAGTACGTTTCTTTATGCCCATATGTTTATATGTGTTGTATTGTAGGAGATGTTGAAGCTGTCTATCATCGATATGATCTTCACGGTGGCCAGTATCCTGTTGATAGACTTCATCAGAGGGCTGGTGGTCAGGTACCTGAGTGACTGCTGCTGCTGGGACCTGGAGAGCAAGTTTGTACGTACTCAACCTCCATTCAAAAAGTATTTGTTTACTTTCAAATAGTCTAGCTGTGCTTAACTGAGCTTGCTTGGTGCAATGGAATAGTCCCGAAAGTGCAAATACTGCCCATATGGTACTCCAGGCAAGCTCAAAGGTTTGAAAGAAAATAAATACTGTTTGAACCCAAGGGTGATTGTGACTGTGTCGTTATCGTCTGATTACAGTTGACGTCTGGATAAGTGCAAACTATGTTGAAGTGCAGTACGGTTTGCAAGTCACAATTGGATGACATGCTTTTTAATTGCTCCTGGTAACGTTCTGGTTTAGTCCACGCCATCACGGCAGGCCCAAGCTGTTGCATCTATCAGGAGTCCACTTTATTTTAAGACATTTGACTAGGTCATCAATATATTTTCTGAAGTAATTAAATGTTTAATTAATGTCACCCTTTATGTTTCCCACATGGCAGCCTGAGTATGGGGAATTCAAGATAGCTGAGAATGTACTCCACCTGATATATAACCAAGGAATGATCTGGTATGTCACATTCTACTGGATTTGTCACTTCATCTATTCTTCATTTTTATAGGACAGTGGAGTTCCACTCAACCTTTCACATTGTTTAAACCCTGGTCTCCAGTGGGGAGGCATTTTACATTGACATTTTTATAATTTATCAGACACTCTTATCCCAAGGAATTAGGGTCAAATGTCCTTCTCAAGGGAAACACCGACAGTTTTTTTCCCCAAGTCAACTCGGGGATCCGAACCAGTGACCTTTCAGTTACTGACCCAACACTCTTACCCGCTAGGATACCTGCCACCCTAGGAAAACGTGCTTATTGCTGGGAGTGTTACGCACCCACTCCACCACGGCTCGGAACGTATTTTTCTCTTCTGACATATGATATTGGTCTTTGCTGTTGAGCTTTCAGACATCAGGTACAACATAGACAGTAGATGGAACTAGGACCCAGAGTTCATCCTCAAGTCACATTGCCAGATAAACTCCAGTTGGAGATATAACACACTCTCTCACACACTTCAATTCTATGTTCACTTTATCCAATTTGTTACAATATGTGGAAACGTTGTGTAAATTCCTCTGTATGTATAATGGCTCTAAATGATGTATATTGCTAGCAGCACCATATCACAAGTGACATTCTGACTGTGAAAATGTTATTGGCTATTAATGGTGATTCTGATTCTAATGTAGAAGGTAATGTGCCCATATTAGCTATAATATATAGCCCAGTACTTCTATAAAAGGCAACCTTACTAAGGGCAGGGCAGCCCCTGACCCAGAGTAATATGCTGTGTTATGTGATATTTCCATTCCACACCTCTGCAGTTAGATGGTGTCGTGGAAATTTCCTGTATTACCAAATGATGAGAGAGCAAATCACACACCAGTCAGAGTTATACTTAAACTTCACCTTCAATAATAATTAAGCTTTTGAAATAGCATTTGACTTTCAACATTTCAGTATCTCTAATGAAAAGTTGGGAGTGGTCAACATAATGGCAACCCAGATCTTTTATAGCAAAGATCCACCCCCCTAGTCAACATGACAAACCACAGATAATAGGAACTGTTCACAAAGAAAGACTTTTACTTGAGAGAGGAGTATCCCATAGCCAGACAGCATTAGCTATAAATTATCCTTCAGTTTGGTCTCCTAAACAAGGTTCTAATCTCGTTCTTGGTACAACATAGTACCAAAACATGACCTCATCCAATGGCATATATCGATTGTCAATTCTAGATACCCCCATCTCAAATACATCCCCTCCTGGACAAGCTCACGGAGGAGAGTGAGCCTATAGGTCTTATACTAGGTCAAGAGAAGGGCAACATCAGAGGGGACATACAATGGTTCCATACACTGCCATAATCTTCCCCCAAATGGGAAAAGTAGGGAGTGACTGGTGTACAGACATTGTGGAGCCAACTAACTGGTTCCCCATTAATCACGCCATCCCTTCACATGGTTTAGGAATAGTTACAGACACATTCACAGATAAGACAAGCCTGACCGCTCCCCTCTCTGGGCCCCAAGTAACAGAGCCTTAGCTGAGAAGGGATAACTGCAAACTGCCAACCCTGTATTCCAAAGAGATACATTCTAACGACAAGTATCTCACAAGCATATTATGAAAATAAAACATATTATCTATGTTACCCAACTAATTCTGATTCATCCCCAACAATGGACAGTATTACCTCTGTTCATTCCACACCTCTGCAGTTAGATGGACAGTATTACCTCTGTTCATTCCACACCTCTGCAGTTAGATGGACAGTATTACCTCTGTTCATTCCACACCTCTGCAGTTAGATGGACAGTATTACCTCTGTTCATTCCACACCTCTGCAGTTAGATGGACAGTATTACCTCTGTTCATTCCACACCTCTGCAGTTAGATGGACAGTATTACCTCTGTTCATTCCACATTCTGCAGTTAGATGGACACCTCTGTTGCACCTCTGCAGTTAGATGGACAGTATTACCTCTGTTCATTCCACACCTCTGCAGTTAGATGGACAGTATTACCTCTGTTCATTCCACACCTCTGCAGTTAGATGGACAGTATTACCTCTGTTCATTCCACACCTCTGCAGTTAGATGGACAGTATTACCTCTGTTCATTCCACACCTCTGCAGTTAGATGGACAGTATTACCTCTGTTCATTCCACACCTCTGCAGTTAGATGGACAGTATTACCTCTGTTCATTCCACACCTCTGCAGTTAGATGGACAGTATTACCTCTGTTCATTCCACACCTCTGCAGTTAGATGGA